>NC_092337.1:265265000-265412500 GCF_046630445.1 Rutidosis leptorrhynchoides | reverse complement strand
ATATACATATACATATATATATTAAAATATGATTAAAATATATTCACAACATATTTTATTACATTTTAAAGATTTAAATTTGTTGAGTTAACAGTCCAACGTTAGTAGTCAACAATTAGCTGTACAGAAATAAATCAATATATATTATCTCGAATCAATCCACGACCCAGTGTATACAAGTCTCAGACTCGATCACAACTCAAAGTATATATATTATTTTGGAATCAACCTCAACCCTGTATAACTAACTCGATCATTACCACATATAGAGTGTCTATGGTTGTTCCAAATAATATATATAGATGACATCGATATGATATGTAAAAATATTGTATACGTGTCTATGGTCTATCAAGATTACATAATATATATTAGAATACATGTATAATACAATATAGGTTAGTTAAGTTATGGTTAGTATAGATTTATTACAAAGTTTCACGTAGCTAAAACAAGCAAAATTATCTGATTTTGTTTTACCCATAATTTCTTCGTTTTAAATCTGTGTTGAGTGAATCCAATTGCTATGGTTTCATATCGAACCAAAGATTAATAATCTAAACAGAACAAGTATAGGTTTATAGTTGGAAATATAAGTTACAAGTTATTTTTGTAAGAGGTAGTCATTTCAGTCGAAAGAACGGCGTCTAGATGACCATTTTGAAAAACATACTTCCACTTTAAGTTTAACCATGATTTTTGGATATAGTTTCATGTTCATAAGAAAAATCATTTTCTCAGAAGAACAACTTTTAAATCAAAGTTTATCATAGTTTTTAATTTATCTAACCTAAAACAGCCCCCGGTTTTACTACAACGCCGTATGTCCGGTTTTACGGTGTTCTTCGTGTTTCCAGGTTTTAAATCATTAAGTTAGCATATCATATAGATATAGAACATGTGTTTAGTTGATTTTTAAAATTTAATTTAGAAGGATTAACTTTGTTTGCAAATAAGTTTAGAATTAACTAAATTATGTTCTAGTGATTACAAGTTTAAATCTTCGAATAAGATAGTTATATATATATATATATATATATATATATATATATATATATATATATATATATATATATATATATATATATATATATATATATATATATATATATATGAATCGAATGATGTTATGAAAATCAATACTAACTCAAATTTAGTAGGTAAACATACTGGAAGTGACAAGGAATGATCTAGCTTCAAAGGATTCTTAGATGGCTTGAAAGTTCTTGAAGTAGAATCATGACACGAAAACAAGTTCAAGTAAGATTTCTACTCGAATTAAGATTGTTACAGTTATAGAAATTGAATCAAAGTTTGAATATGATTATTACCTTAGATTAGAATGATATCCTACTGTAAATAACAAAGATTTCTTGTGGTTGGATGATTACTTAAAATGGATTTGCAAGATTGGAAGTGAACTAGCAAACTTGAAAGTGTTCTTGATGTGTTCTAGAGTAGTTGTTTTGTAAGTTGATCTAGGTTAACTAGATTGAGCTAGATAGAGCTAGATTATGAAGAAAATGATGAAGAACACTTAGAACAATAAGAGAAGATTTGAGAGAGAGTAATTTGATGCATAAAAATTAAAAAATGAAAGTGTTGGTGCTGATGCTTATTCACATGAAACTTAGCCTTCCATATAGGCTCCATTAGTTTGTAATTTTGTGAGATATTTCATAATAGATGTTAAATGATGGTTCCCACATGTCTTGGTGAATCACAAGGGCTGCTAAGATCTGATCATTGAAGTATATATATACCAATAGTAAATACATCTAGAAGCTGGGTATTGTACGAGTACGAATACGGATGGAAACGAGTAAAATTGTTGATGAAAATGAATTAGAATGTAATTGTGACCAACTTTGATAAGTATGAATGTTTTGATATGTGTCTTGAAGTCTTCCAAAAGTGTATTAATACATCTTAATACACTACATGTATATATATTTTAACTGAGTCGTTAAGTCATCATTAGTCGTTACATGTAAGTGTTGTTTTGAACCTTTTAAGTTAACGATCTCATTTAATGTTGTTAACCCATTGTTTATTATATCTAATGAGATGTTAAATTATCATATTATCATGATAACATGGTGTATGAATATATCTTAATATGATATATATATATATATATATATATATATATATATATATATATATATATATATATATATATATATATATATATATATATATATATTAAAACATCGTTACAATGATAATCGTTACATATATATCTTGTTTCGAAATCCTTAAGTTAGTAGTCTTATTTTATATATGTAGTTCATTGTTAACACACTTAATGATATCTTTAATTATAATTTTATCATGTTAAACATAGTGTATCAATATCTTAATATGATTCATATGTATTTAGTAAGACGTTGTTATAACGATAATCGTTATATGTATCGTTTCGAGTTTCTTAATTCAATAGTTTCATTTTATGTATATAACTCATTGTTAATATACTTAGTGAGATACTTACTTATCATAATATCATAATAAATATGTATATATCTATTATCATGTCATTTTTACAAGTTTTAACGTTCGTGAATCGCCGGTCAATTTGGGTGGTCAATTATCTACATACACTCATTTCAATTAATCAAGTCTTAACAAGTTTGATTGCTTAACATGTTGGAAACATTTAATCATGTAAATATAGTTTTCATTTAATATATAATCATGGAAAAGTTTGGGTCACTACATTTTCCACTAGCAGACACTAAAGAACTAGTTTTCTTCCCCCATTCTGAATTTTTTTTTTGTTTTGTAGGAAATTAATACGCATTTTAAATTTAAGTTTTGTGTGAATTTTAAAAACAAAATTTACTTTATTTCATTAAGTTTAAAAAATGATTTCTAAAATTCTTCGTGACTTAAACACTAGGTCATAGAACCGAAATAGCTTTACCCAAGGACGGGGCGAAAAATTGTGTTATCATTATTTTAATATTATTGATTTAAAGTATGCCAAAAATATTATATGAACGTGGGGTTATATATCAAACTTCAAAAATATGTATATATATGTTTGTAATTTATGTTATATACAAAATAAGGTAAAACAACGCACTTTCAAAAACTGGCATTAAGTTCAGCAAAAGCTACTAATTTTAACGACAAGACGTAAAATATCAAATATGATATAAAACAATATGTTTGCAAACTCGGTATATTTAATCATTTTTCTATGCTAATCACCCTCATGAATTTAAATTTTTACTGATTTCTTGCAAATGAGGGCATTGCAAGATCTCAAGTGTGGGGAAGGGTTATAAATTCTCTCGGGTTTACACTTGGTTTAATTGCCAAATTTTGTGAAAACTTGAAAATTTTTCAACTAAATGAATTCAAAATCATGTTTATACATATTTATGAACGATAAAACTAGATGATAATATCGAAATTATTGTTACCTCGGAGAGAACATAAATTGAGAAACAACCCAAAATGCTTGAATTCATTTAAAATGTAATAGAAGAGAATAAAAAGGCAAAGAAAGAAATAAAATAAAAGCTAAGTGTGGGAAGAATGAACCAAGTTCTTTAAAATATATATTACATATTTTTGTACAAGATTATTGCAGGTACTTTTGTTTTGAACGATACTAATTAGTTTTACCCGATTTACTGTAATATATTTGAAAGAAAGATGGATCTACACGATGAATCAATTCCATCATTAAAAGGAAGTAAAGTCTTCCGAAAAAGACACGCGCTTCTTGATTTAGGTCAGGAAGTTGTCGTCCAGACCAGCTGTAGGTTGACGAAAAATATAGAAAAGTCATCTCTAAAATCAGCAGGAAATCCAAGGTCCTCAGCATCAAACAGGGTCTCCATGTGGTCAGACTTATCTTATCCATGAGTGGATCTGTCTCGTAAAATGGGGAGGGCGTCGTGCAAATTAGCTTGATAAGACTAATGAATCAGACCCTCAGAAAGGATAATCTCCTTAAAGATTAAAAATCAGCATTTAAGCCTGATATTACTCAATCCTTGAGATTGACCTTAAAGATTGAGAATTACAAACTCATGGAATTTGATGATATCTAAACTCGAGCTTGAACGAGAAAATATTTTGATCAAATTAAAACCGATTTGTTTTCTGAAAACCCATTTTCAATGCGTTCATTACCATTGAACATAAAATCCTAAGAATTCACTAGAATTCATTAGGTCACCTAAACCAAATCGGGTGTCAACCGTAAGAACGGTGGTTGCATAGCATGGTCGAAGACAGGACCTTGTGCCAGACCGAAACACTATAGGGTGATCTTTACTATTTCTCCTACAAAGGATAGTAATTGCATCCGACACGTTGTGGACCATGAACATCTGCATGTCATTAGACATTGCATTAAAAGTTGCTTGTTCAACGCTTCCCTTTACAACCGGATGGTAGTTTACCGAAAGGTAATATACGAAACAAGTATACTGGACGTGTTGCTTTCCTAATACAAGGATTAGCAAGTGGGTGACACAAAACCATAAGTTTTGAGCTAAAATTTTAAAATATGAAACCCAAAAAACCCACAAAAACATTTTGCAAATACCGGTGAAGGGTTATTCCGGAGAACTTATCTATGGTAAAAGCTAGAATGAATTTTCAAAAGATTAAATGTTTTCATAAAGATCCAATTTCCTTAAAGGATCTAAATTTTCATAGTCATGTGGGACTGTAAACTACATCGTTACTATCATTGTTTATACCACCGTATTAAAATCACTGATGTATAAAGTGTGAGAATAAAAAAAGTGATTCGAGTGAAGTGTGATTTAATGTCAAGTTATGTATTGCTTGAGGACAACCAACGTTCAAGTGTGGGGATATTTGATAGTGCTCCAAATGAACATATATTTAGGCGCAATATCCTTCCAATATGTAAAGATTTTAGTTGCATTTTTCTATTTTCAAGTAATATTAATTTAAATAAATAAGTGTGAAGACAAAAGAAAAAAATGACGATTTAAAGACATAAATGACCAAAAAGCTCAAATGTACAAGATACAATCCAAGTGGTTCAATTTAATGATGAGAAACTTCTAAAAATTACAAGAGTACAAGCCGCGGAATGCAAAGTACAAGATATCTACGCGTACGAAAGGACGTTCGGAAATCCGAAACCGAGACATAAACCGAGCATCAACGCGCGAGACAACGGACCGAAAATTATAAGTCAACTATGCACAAGAATATAATATAATATATATAATTAATATAAATTACATATTATATATATATATATATATATATATATATATATATATATATATATATATATATATATATATATATATATATATATATATATATATATATATATATAAAACGTCGGCAAACTACAAAACAAAGAGATGTGAGCTGTCCAAGGCGGCCATGCGATCGCATGGCCTGGCTGCCTTAATCCCATCCGATCGTATGGCAGGAAAAGTGTGGCCAAGTCTATAAATTCAGCAATTTTCGGACGAGTTTTACACCTCTTCACACTCTTTTCTTTCCTTCTTCTGTAAACATAAATATATTTATATTATAATTTTAATATAAGTTAATTATAAAGTTATGGTTTAGTTGGTTTATTGTAAGAAATGTTTTATGGGTTTTAAGTCGAAACTCTGTCCGGGTAACGCTACGCGATAAATAATCACTGTAAGCTATGTTCTTCCATTTTCAATTAATGTATCATAACTAAGTTATTATTATGCTTATTTAAGCTGAATTAATCGTGATGCTGGACTAAATATTAAGACGGGGTTATTGGGCTTTGAACCATAATATGGGTTTGGACAAAAGACCGACACTTGTAAACATTGGACTATGGACTATTAATAGATGGGGGGTATTTGATAGTGCTCCAAATGAACATATATTTAGGCACAATATCCTTCCAATATGTAAAGCTTTTAGTTGTAATTGTTCTATTTTTATGTAATATTCGTTTAAATAAATAAGTGCGAAGACAAAAGAAGAAAACGACGATTTGAAGACGCAAATGACCAAAAAAGCTCAAATGTACAAGATATAATTCAAGTGGTTCAAATTATTGATGAGGAACGTCTAAAAATGACAAGATTAAAAGCCGTAAAATGTAAAGTACAAGATATTAAATCATACGAAAAGGCGTTCGAAAATCCGGAACCGGGACATGAACCAACTATCAACGCGCGACGCAATGGACCTAAAATTACAAATTAACTATGCACATAAGTATAATATAATATATAATTAATTCTATAAGCTATGTTCTTCCTTTTTAATTTAATGTCTCGTAACTAAGTTATTATTATGCTTATTTAAATCGAAGTAATCGTGATGTTAGACTAAATATTAAAGACGAGGTTATTGGGCTTTGTACCATAATTGGGGTTTGGACAAAAGACCGACACTTGTGGAAATTGGACTATGGGCTATTAATGGGCTTTATATTTATTTAATTGAATGATAGTTCGTTAATTTAATATAAAGATTTACAATTGGACGTACCTATAAATAACCATATACACTCGATCGGACACGATGGGCGGGATATTTATAAGTACTAATAATCGTTCATTTAACCGAACACGGGAATGGATTAATAGTCAATGGACTCATTAAAACAGGGGTGAATTATGTACAAGGACACTTGGTGTAATTGATAATAAAGTATTAAAACCTTATTACAGTTTAAGTCCCCAATTAGTTGGAATATTTGACTTCAGATATAAGGATAATTTGACGAGGACACTCACACTTTATATTTATGACTGATGGATTGTTATGGACAAAAACACCAGATGGACATATCGAATAATCCAGGACAAAGGACAATTAACCCATGGTAATAAATTAAAATCAACACGTCAAACATCATGATTATGGAAGTTTAAATAAACATAATTCCTTTATTTCATATTTTATCGCACTTTTATTTACTATCATTTTATTTATTGCATTTTTATTTATCACACTTTTTAATTATCGCAATTTTATTTACCGTCATTTTATTTATCGCACTTTAATCGCATTTTATTTATCGTTATTTACTTTATGCTTTAAATTAAGTTATATTTATTTTTAATATTTTACATTAGGTTTTAATTGTGACTTAAGACATAAAATCGACAAACCGGTCATTAAACGGTAAAACTCCCTTTTTATAATAATAATACTACTTATATATATATATTTATATACAAATATAGTTTAAATAAAATATAGCGTTAAACTTGGTTAGCTCCCTGTGGAACGAACCGGACTTACTAAAAACTACACTACTCTACGATTAGGTACACTGCCTATAAGTGTTGTAGCAAAGTGTAGGTATATCCATTCTATAAAGAAATAAATAACTTGTGTAAAATTGTAGCGTATTTAATAGTATTTCGTAGTAAAAAATAATAATATTTGGTGTACCATCGCTCGCACATCAAGTTTTTGGTGCCGCTGCCGGGGAACAAAAAGCGAAACGCTATATATAAAAAAAATAATAAGTTTTTAAGCTATTTTTGTAAAACTATATAAGTTTTTAAAAAATATAAAAACATAAAAATGAAAAATATATATCTATATTTCTAAGTACGAAATTAAAAAGTGTAATTTTTTTTAGTTATAAAACTAATAAGTAATTTTTAAAATATAAGATTTATTTAAATTATATTTTAAATATATTAAAATCAAAAATAGATTTAAAAAAAAAATTACGCTGAACCTGCATATTTTGGCCGGCATCAATCTGAGACTGCGTAACTCAGCACTCGCGGAGCTTTTCTGGCACGTGGCACCGCACTCGCGGAGCCGTCTGACAGGTCAAACACTCAGCCTGCATTTATTACGAAATTAGGGTTATAATTTAATTATTATTAATTATAATTAGGGTTTAATTAAATATTAATTAGTTTTAGTTTTAATTAAATTTGTATTTTTAAGTTTTATTAATTATAAAATTAATACTTTTATAAAATAATAATATAAAAATAATATTTTTTTAAAACTAAATAATTTTATCATTTTTTATTTTCTTTTTATAAATTGTGTATTTTTTATCATTTAATTCATAATTCGTATATTTGTCATTTGTAATTAGTTTTAAACTTAGTTTGTGCCGTAGTTATTTTTATATTTCTAGTTTTTAGGCTTTGCCGTAAAATCCCTTAAGTGTTTTTTCTTTAGATTAAGATTTAGGCGTTTTAGAATTTTACGACGTCGCTTATCGCTTTAATATTTAATAGATTTTAGTGCCTTTTAAGTAATTGCTGTTTTCCGTTTAGAATTCCTTTAAGCTTTAACTCCTTTAGACACAACTTTTAATATTTAGGTTTTAGACTTTTGAGTTTCGACGCTTTACTTTCTTATTATTATTTTTTGACCTTTTATTTTTCGATGTTTTTCGACGCACTCTTTTTCTTTCTTATTTCTCGACGCTCTAGTTTTTAGGACATAGATTTTTTTTTTTCAAAATTTTGACGAAAAATTATTTTAAGCGGTTAAATTGATAAACATCCAAAATTTTCTGGTTCGTAGTAATAGTTGGATTTGTTAGTGGCGAGTTGTGGGCTTCCGATTTAAAGGGTCCTGACTACCTGCTGCATCTATTGGCTATTCAAAACGTGGGCAAAATCAAAAAAGTCTATTAATTTGATAGCTTATATAATTTTTATCTTTATAACTAATAGGATATTCAGTGAATGCACGGAGCAAAACGTTCACCCCCTTTCATACGTTCACCACCTGTAACTCGATCAAGACATCTAGCCAATATTGTTGCCATTGATTTTTCTTTAGAATCATCATCTAGTAATCCAAGTACTCCAACTCAAGGACAATTCCAAGATCCTGAACCACTAATCATTCCTCCTGAACCACAAACCGTTAAATCAGAATCTTCTAGTGATTCGGATTCAAGAAATTCAAATATGGAAATAACAGAACCTCTAAGTATGGAAGACCGAATGAGAGCCACACGCACGGGCCAAGGTCACGTCATTATTAAGCCAACATTAATGCGCCAGATTATGAAATCAAAGGACAAATCCTACACATGGTAACTAATCAATGCCAATATAGTGGTACGCCAAAAAAAGATCCAAACGAACATCTTCGAACCTTTAATAGGATTTGTACTCTATTCAAAATTAGAGAAGTTGAGGATAAACAGATCTATCACATGTTGTTTCCCTGGACTTTAAAGGGAGAAGCCAAAGATTGGTTAGAATCGTTACCTGAAGGGGCGATTGATACATGTGATGTTTTAGTTGAGAAATTTCTTAAAAGATTCTTTCCGGCATCTAAAGCCATGAGACTTCAAGGAGAAATTTTCACGTTCACACAAAAGCCAAATGAAACTCTATATGAGGCGTGGACAAGATTCGGAAAGTTATTGAGAGGATGTCCTCAACACGGTTTAGACACTTATCCAATAGTACAAATATTCTACCAAGGATGCGACATTACTACACGAAAAGACATGGACATAGCAGCTGGTGGTTCCATTATGAAGAAAACCGCAACTGAAGCTTATAAAATTATTGATAACACAGCCTCCCACTCACATGAGTGGCATCAGGAAAAAGATATTTTTCGTTCATCTAAAGCGGCTAGAGCCGATTCTAGCCATGACTTTGATTCCATTTCCGCAAAAATAGACGCTTTTGAAAGACGAATGGAAAAAATGACTAAAGATATTCTCGCAATACGAATCAGTTGTGAGCAATGCGGTGGACCACACTTAACGAAAGATTGTCACATTGAACAAACGATGGAATAACGAGAGAATGTTTCCTACATGAACCAAAGGCCGGGAAATAATTATCAACCGCCAAGGCCAAACTTTAATCAAAATCAAAACATTCTTTACAATCTAAATGGACCCAACAATAACTCGTACAACCAACAAGTGTCACGACACTACTTTTTCCATTATCTTTCACCGTTAATTATTTAACGACTGTTAACTGTTAATTGTGTTACGTCATTTCTATGACCTATATTATTATATTAATAATAATATATTAATTATTATGTGTTATGTGAATATTGGTATTCATATTTTGAGTTATACGTTTCTACGTGTCGCGGATTTCTATCCAGCGAATCTTGTCGGTTTTTAAACCAACGGACTCGTTTTTGGGATATTTAAATCCTAATTATTTTAAATATGATATTTTTAGATCATATTATTATATAGATTATTTATATCTATTTTTCGTCGCGTATTTGTTATCTCTCCGAATTTATAATCGCGTAAGCGTGTTTCGCGTTTCGCGTTTCGGGTTTCGATCGGTCATTCGAGCCACAAGGAAATACAAGTTATTCAAATTTGGGCCATGGGTGCCCACCCCATGACCCCATTCATCCGAAACCCTCATGGAGGGGGGTGATGTGCCATTTTTCCAAACTTGTGATTTAAGGAAATAAACCTAGATTACATTCCTTATTCCCTCATTCTAATTTTTTTTGTTTTCCTCCTCCTTCTCCCTTTTTGGCGACGGCACACACCACCAACATCATCATCTTCATCAATTTTTATTGCTTAGATCAAGGATTAATCAACACCAATGCGTTCCTCATTCCGTTCTCTACGCGATAACATCCATTGATTATTGATTAGGGTATAAATCCCAACCCTAGAACTTTTAAATTTTCTTTATTTGTCTGTATATTGATTATATATAATAGTATGATGATTACTTGTTGTTGTAATGGTGTTTGTATGCATAGAATTACTCGTAAACTCATGTTTTCGGTTTGATATAATTGGGACAGCAACTTTTTCGTGTGTTTCTGATATTGTGACTGTTATAAAAGTTAAAATAAAGTGTCTAGATGAGTTCCTCTCATCAAGACATTAATTTTAGACTCTGGATTCATGTCGTTTCGATTCCCGGAGCCCTAAATATGAACAAACTGGTATTGTGTTAAGATTGAATTGTGATATTGGTATGAACCGGGTTTGGTCCGACTTTGTGACCATACTTAGTGACTTTAGGGTGTGTTAGTGTGTTAGGACTGATGGTGGGACGAACTTTCATGTTCGGGTCATCTCAATCCGAGCCACGAATCACCCGTTATGTCTAAAACACGATTTTGAGTGAATTGAAGTTCCAAGTAGTGTAATGGCTGTACATCATGACTTGTGGACTGTTCTTTGGGTGTTCTTGAGTGTACCAAAGTTTCGGGTGGTTTGCTTAGGCGGAGATATATGTAAGGCTCGCCGAAAACCGACACCCGGGGCTCAGGATACGACCCGATGAACTTTTGATTTAAAACTTATGACTAATTATTAAACTTATGATATAAATAATGGATTTCATTATCATTTAATTACTTATGATAAAAAAATAATTATTATTATTTAAGAATTATGATATATATATTTATTATATCATTTAATTATTACTTATGATTTAATCAACATTTAATTAAACATGTGATTAATAATACTTTTATTATTAATGGAAAATACATATGATAATTATTAAACTTATATTATGAGATTACTATTATAAGACTTCTAATAAGGATTAATTAATTATTTAATTATTATAAGGCTTAGTTATTATTTAATTATAATTTAATTATTAAATATTTATGTTTTAATAAATATAATTAGAAACTTATGATATGAATAATAATTCATTATTAATTAATAATACTTATGATATTATTTAAAATTTATTATTAATTAATAATACTTACATTATGACTAATATTTAATTAATTAATTAAATACTTATGTTATATTAATTATATCATTTAAACTTATATTAACTTTAATAATTCATTTTAATTTAATTAAACTTATGTTATGACATAATTAGACATATTTAACTTTAATAAACGTTATAACTTATATTATTATTATAACTTACACTTTTAAAATTAACGTTGACTATATTTGACCAAGGTCGACTTTTGAGTTGACTTTCAGTTGACTTTGACTTTCAGTTGACTTTTGTTGACTTTCTAATTAAGGAAACTTTCCTAACTTATAAACTTTCCTAAAATAGCAACTTTCTAAATTTGGAAACTTTCCAAAAATAGAAACTTTTCAAAAATGGAAACCTGCTAAAAATAGAAACTTTCTAAAAATAGAAAGTGTGTGTCCGTAAGTTGTTCCGATCAAACCAATGCATATTGAGTAATGTTCTATGTCTACTTGCAACATGTACAATAGCTATCATACTAATACTTGACCTAAGTTAGTTATTTATATCGACCTGCTTTATTTATAGGTTGGCGTTGTGATCATTCCTGATCACTGTACTCATTTGCTATTCGCTTAATTGTGTTGGTTACTTCGTTACTATTAAGGTGAGTTATAGTCCCGTTTTTACATACTTTTCAAAGTATATTTTTGGGATGTGATTACATGCATTTTATTTCACGTTTAGACACAAGTGACAATTAAATTTAAATTATTCATTGTGAGTTGGACAAAAATATTCCCTAGTCTGGTAACTGTAATCATTGGTTTCTACCGGTGAACGCGAATCCTACGGATAGATCTATCGGGTTTGACAACCCTATTTCGAGCTAGTCGCGCTAGCAATTTATAATCAGAATGTTTAGTACTTCGTATTTTGTTGTAGATACACTGTCCAGTGTATATTATTATTGTGTTTGGCAAGGGTAAATAAAGAGTTAAGTAGTTACCAGGTGGCTCATTGATAATGGAATAATGTTTAATGTTTTCTAACATTTTTAAATCTTGTGGTCTAAAGTTTGTTCAATTATTTAAACCTATAATTCACTCAACCTTTGTGTTGACATTTTACTCGCATGTTTTCACAGGTACTTGAGTTTATGTGATGCTTTCGCTGTGTTTAGAAGAGTCTACATGCATTTGGGCAGATTTTTATGAAACAATTTATGAAACTTTGGCTTGCATTCGGTTTTTGAATAATTAATACTCGTGGGTTGTTGACAATATTTTGTGTCAACTTTGGATTATTAATATGTTGGGTTACTTTTAAACTACATATTTTGGTATGTTTTCCTTTTTGGGAAACCTTTGAAATAAAAGAATGCAATGTCGTTTGTTAAATTCATTTAAGTTCGATCAAGCTGTGGGACCAAGTTACAGAGCCGTTAAGTATTTTGACGGGGCCATCACAGTTGGTATCAGAGCTCTGGTTGTAGGGAACTAGGCGGTCTTGATGTGGTCAACCCGTGGTTCTTAGGGTGCATTAGAGTCTAGTCTACAGCCCGGACCTTTTGCTATAGCATTATTATGCATTTTATTTCGTATAAGTTATATCATAAGCAATTATATCTTTTGGTATGTTGTTTGTGGTTTTACTTTTTGCAGATGTCGACTTCGAGCGATAACTCCGTTGCTGCTCCTGCTCCTCCGGCTGCTGCCAGACGTCGTGCTGGTCAACCTTTGATCGATGATCCTGTTCACTACTACATTTCCACCCTTACTCACATGAACAGGGCTTACAATGAAGTGACGCGTATTAATGCTCTTAGTGATTGTATGCGTACTTTGCCACATAACGAGATGATGGACCAGATTCGAGCTAGTATGGATTCGTTTGTTAGCTTCAAGAATAATGTTGGGTTCGAGAATCGTAAGCATAACCGTGAAGTTGATGCTAGGTTCGAGGCCCTCGAGAGCACAGTTCGTGGTTTGAAGGCAGAGTTGGAAGAAGTGAAAGGAAAGTTGCGGAAGTATGAGACTCCTGCCGAGACTCATGCCGGCCCAGCTTATCACACCCGCTCTAAGCAGATGTGATATGATGATTCATGATTGATTATTTATTTCATAAGCCTTAATGTCCTTTCATACATACATTTTTGGTTATGTACGGCGTTTTGCCGAGGATTTTATTAAGGTTTTGTTATGGGATGTTTTTCATGTATGGATGGTTATTTTTATGACATCTATTATCATTATCACATTTTATTTCTGATGTTGTGACTCTTGGCATATTATATTATGTGTAATGTAGATCATGTATGTTAGGTGCTATGTATGTTGTATGATGTTATCATAAAATATGTATGCATGTGGTGGTTATTTCTATAACAATCATAACTGTCATGTTATTACTCATAGTGGTTACTGACTATTATTTTAATGGTTAATCTTTTCGTGTTCGATCTATTCCTTTATAACACTGGTATTATTCTTAGTACTAACGGTTGTGTTATTCTGTTTTGAAGATCATGCCTCCTAGAGAGTCCAACGAAGCCCGTATGCAACGTCTTATCACCGAAGGGATAGCTGCTGCTATAGCAGCAAATGCAAATGCTAATGCTAATGCGAATAACAATCAGGTGGGATGCTCCCACAAAACGTTCATGGCAAGTCGTCCACAGGAATTCAGTGGTACGGAAGGACCCATATGACTTACCCGCTGGTTTGAGAAAATCAAGTCTATTTTCAGGGTTAGTCGAGTCCGAGAGGAGGACAAGGTTAGTTTTGCTAGCTGCACTTTGAAGGATAGTGCATTGACCTGGTGAAACAACTTGGTTAATAGTTTGGGAAATGATGTGGTTTATGGTTAAACCTGGAATAATTTCAAAGAAAGAATGATCACTCGCTATCGTCCCCGGGGTGAGCTTAAGAAGTTAGAGGTTGAACTTAAAAACTTGAAAATGAAGGGCATCGAATTAGATGCCTATGAGCAGAGATTCTTTGAGTTGACTTTGTTGTGTCCTAATGTTTATGCCGATGAGAATCTTAAGATTGAAGCTTACATTGATGGGTTGTCCGAGAAAATTGAGCATGGGGTTGAATCTAGTGAGCCCCAGACTATTGAGGCCGCGATGTCTATGGCTCATAAGTTGAATGATAAGATCTTGAGAAGAAGCAAGGCTGCTATAACTGAACCTAGTGAAGAGGTTATTAAGAAGGCTGATAATGGGAAGAAAAAGTGGGATAATAACCGTAATCAAAGCCAAGGTCAGCAGAAAAAGCAGGATACTTCTGGTTCCAATAACCGTAGTCAGCGTGTGTGTCCTCGATGTTACAAGGCTCATGATGGTTACTGTACCGTTACTTGTAAGAGGTGTTCCAAACATGGACCCATTGCTAAGGATTGCACGGTGCTTCTGCCGGGTTCTACTACTCCTACTGCAGGTGGTAATAGTGGTGATAATGCTGGTAATAGAGGTGGGAATGATAATGGTAATGGAAATGGAAAGTCGAATAATGGTAGTAATCAGAGAGTTTGTTACGAGTGTGGGAAGCCGGGGCATTTCCGTGATGCCTGTCCCAACAAGAAGACTGCAGAGGCCGCACGAGGAAGATCGTTCAACATTAACGCCAGGGATGCTGAGGAAGATCCTAAACTTGTTACGGGTACGTTCTCGGTCAACGACTTATCAGTTTATGTACTATTTGATTCAGGAGCTGATTTGAGTTTTGTGTCGAGTAAATTAAGTCCAAAAATCAAAACACCGTTAACTCCTTTAGACAATACTTATGTTGTTGAAATAGATAATGGTAAAGTGCTCAATGCTAAGACTGTGCATCGTAAATGTAACATTAGTTTGGCTGGTAGAGATTTTGAGATAGATTTGGTACCGATTGAACTTGGTAGTTTTGACATTTTATTGGGATGGATTGGTTATCTGCGAATCGTGCTGAGATTGTGTGTTATGATAAAGCTATTCGTATTACTAATGTGGTTGGAGAGCCGCTGATGGTTTTTGGAGATAAGAAATGAAGACAATTAAATCTTATTAGCTGTTTGAAAGTTCTTAAACATCTTCGCAAAGGCTGTCAGGCTATTCTAGCCCATGTTGTTGATTCCGATAAAGAAACGAAGAGCGTTGGTGATGTTCATATTGTTAGAGACTTTCCCGAGGTATTTCCCGAAGATTTACCTGGCCTTCCACCGCAACGCGCGGTAGAATTTCAAATTGATCTTGTTCCCGGTGCTGCTCCTGTAGCACGTGCTCCTTATCATCTTGCGCCTTCTGAACTTCAAGAATTGTCGAGTCAACTCCGTGAGTTGTTAGACAAAGGTTTTATTCGTCCTAGTTCGTCCCCTTGGGGAGCTCCTGTTGATAATGCTAAAAATGAACATATATTTCATAGCATTATTCCTCAAGAAAGACAAGCTTTTAGTTGCAATTGTTCTATTTACAAGTGATATTCGTTTAAATAATAAAAGGTGAAGACAAAAGGCAGATTCGACGAATTGAAGACGCAATCGACCAAAAAGCTCAAAAGTACAAAATACAATCAAAGAGTTTCCAATTATTGATAAGAAACGTCTCGAAATTACAAGAGTACAAGATTCAAAACGCAAAGTACAAGATATTAAATTATTCGCAAAGACGTTCGAAAATCCGGAACCGGGACCAGAGTCAACTCTCAACGCTCGACGCAACGGAGTAAAAATTACAAGTTAACTATGTATATAAATATAATATAATATATAATTAATTATATAAATTATATATTTATTATATTTATATAATAATTCGTCGGCAAACAAAGAGCCAAAGCTGAGTGAGCTATAATTTCAAACTCCGCGACTTGCGGAGTTTGAAGAAGGAAAATGCCGCGAGTCGCGGAGTTCCCCTGGACTCAATTCCCTATAAAAGCCAACGCAGTTCGACGTAAAAAATATCCAAAAATATCAATCTCTCTATATCTATACGTAAATATTTATATTTATATTTTAATTTTAATTTTAATTTTAATTTTAATTCTAATAATAAGGGTATGTTAGCGAATATTGTAAGGGTGTAAGTCGAAATTCTGTCCGTGTAACGCAACGCTATTTTTAATCATTGTAAGTTATGTTCAACCTTTTAAATTTAATGTCTCGTAGCTAAGTTATTATTATGCTTATTTAAAAAGAAGTAATCATGATGTTGGGCTAATTACTAAAATTGGGTAATTAGGCTTTGTACCATAATTGGGGTTTGGACAAAAGAACGACACTTGTGGAAATTAGACTATGGGCTATTAATGGGCTTTATATTTGTTTAACTAAATGATAGTTTGTTAATTTTAATATAAAGATTTACAATTGGACGTCCCTATAAATAACCATATACACTCAATCGGACACGATGGGCGGGGTATTTATAAGTACGAATAATCGTTCATTTAACCGGACACGGGAATGGATTAATAGCCACTAGAATTATTAAAACAGGGGTGAAATTATGTACAAGGACACTTGGCATAATTGTTAACAAAGTATTAAAACCTTGGGTTACACGCAGTCGATAACCTGGTGTAATTATTAAACAAAGTATTAAAATCTTGTTACAGTTTAAGTCCCCAATTAGTTGGAATATTTAACTTCGGGTATAAGGATAATTTGACGAGGACACTCGCACTTTATATTTATGACTGATGGACTGTTATGGACAAAAACCAGACGGACATATTAAATAATCCAGGACAAAGGACAATTAACCCATGGGCATAAAACTAAAATCAACACGTCAAACATCATGATTACGGAAGTTTAAATAAGCATAATTCTTTTATTTCATATTTAATTTCCTTTATTTTATATTTAATTGCACTTCTAATTATCGCACTTTTATTTATTGTTATTGTATTTAATTTCACTTTTAATTATCGTACTTTTTAATTATCGCAAGTTTATTTTATCACACTTTTATTTATCGCAATTTCATTATCGTTATTTACTTTACATTAAGTCTTGTATTTATTTTTAATTTTGGTTTTAACTGCGACTAAAGTTTTAAAATCGACAAACCGGTCATTAAACGGTAAAAACCCCCATTTATAATAATAATATTACTTATATATATATATTTGTATTTTTATAAATTTAAACTAATATAGCGTTAAGTTTTGTGAAAAAGATTCCCTGTGGAACGAACCGGACTTAATAAAAACTACACTACTGTACGATTAGGTACACTGCCTATAAGTGTTGTAGCAAGGTTTAAGTATATCCATACTATAAATAAATAAATATCTTGTGTAAAATTGTATCATATTTAATAGTATTTCCTTGTAAAATATAAGCTATTTTATATACACCTAGCATAACATCAAGCATTTTTGGCGCCGCTGCCGGGGAACTTAAACGCCGAAAGCGCAACGCTAATAAAAAGAAAAAAAAGATTTTTATTTTTAGTTTACTTTTATTAAAATACGCTTTTGTAAAAATACGTTTTAAATATTCAAAAATATAAAAAGAAAAACAAAAATATAAATATTTTTAAGAGTTTGTTAAATATTTAAGTTTTATAAAGTTTCTTTATTTTTATTTTATAAAAAAATTATAAGTTTTATTTAAATATTTTGTTTTTATTAAAACATAAAAAAACCGGATATATATATATATATATATATATATATATATATATATATATATATATATATATATATATATATATATATATATATATAAATCTAGTTTTAAGATTTTTATTTATAAAATTATAAAGTATTTTATTTCTATTTTAGTTTTTTAAGATAAGTTTTATTTAAATTATATAAATATATTAATTAAATTAAAAACAGAAAAAAAAATAATTACGTCGAAAAACTGAAACGAAACAGCCTGTCATCTGAAATTTCGATCCCCGCGACTCGCGGAGTTTGTTGCCTGGAATACCGCAACTCGCGGAGCCATCTGACACGGGTTACACAGAACCCTAATTTCGCATTAATTACGTAATTATTATTATTAATAATTAAAAACCCTAATTAGGTTTTAAATTTTAATTAATTAAGTTTAGTTTATTTATTTAATTTGTATATTTAGTTTAATTAATTTAAATAAATTATAAAATTAACACTCTTAATAAATAAATAATATAAAAATAATATTTTTATAAAAATTGTACTTTTTACAATTTTTAGTATATTTTTATATTTTGTCCCTTTTTAATTGTTTTAACGTAATATTTGTGTTTTTCGTTAGTTTTTAGTTTTAAACATAGTTTTTGCCATAGTTATTTTTACTTCTAAATTTTTAGGCTTTGCCGTAAAATCTCTTAAGTGCTTTTTCTTTAGACTAAGATATAGGTGCTTTAGAATTTTGCGACACCTTTTTAAGTTTTAGTACCTTTTTAAGATATTGGCATTTGGGATATAGTTTTTCCTGTAAGCTTTAATATTTTTAGACGCCTTTTACCTACGTATCAATTATCATTCCAATTAGTAATCTCAATTTGCGATTATAATTTTAAGTTAGTGGAAGTAATAAGGTTGGGTTAATCGAGTGTTTTTAAGTTCTATAAGTCAATTTTTTTTTCTTTCGTATTTTTCAACCCTTTTCTTTTTCGACGCACTCTTTTTCTTTCTTATTTCTCGCAATTCTAGTTTTAGGACATAGATTTTTATTCTACTTCTTATCTAAATTTCTTAAAATTACAAAAATTTATTTTAAGTGGTTAAATTGATAGACATCAAAATTTTCTGGTTCGTAGTAATAGTTGGATTTGTACGTGGACCGGGTTATTGAAGCCAAACAGTCCTCAATTATATTGAGACCAAACGAATCCTGCCCCTCTGCTGCATCTTTTGGCTATTCGAAACGTGGGCAAAATCAGAAAAGTCTATTAATTGGATAACTTATATAATTTTTTCTTTCCTTTTAAAAACTAATAAGATATTCAGTGAATGCACCGAGCAAGACGTTCACCACCTTTTGTACGTTCACCACCTGTAACTAGATCAAGACATCTAGCAAATATTACCGCCGTTGATTTTCCTTTAGAATCGTCATCCAGTCGACCAAGTACTCCAATTCAAATTTCCGATAATCCATTTTTTGAACCCGACCTCACAATTGAGAATCCGGATAATATTCAGGGACAATTCATAGATCCTGAACCATTAAATTTTCCTCCGGAACCACCAATCATTCAAACAGAGATTGTTGAGGAACGAACCATTAAATCAGAATCCTCTAGTGATTCGGATTCAACAAATTCAATTATAGAGAATCTGGAACCTTTAAGTATGGAAGACCGAATGAGAGCTAAACGCACTGGCCAAGGTCACGTAATTACTCATCCTGACATTAATGCGCTAGATTATGAAATCAAAGGACAAATTCTACTTATGGTGACTAATCAATGCCAATTTAGTGGTGCGCCGAAGGAAGATCCAAATGAACATCTTCGTACCTTTAATAGGATCTGCACACTATTTAAAATAAGAGAAGTTGAGGATGAACAGATATATCTCATGTTATTTCCCTGGACTTTAAAGGGAGAAGCCAAATATTGGTTAGAATCGTTACCTGAAGGGGCGATTGATACATGGGACGTTTTAGTTGAAAAATTTCTTAAACAATTCTTTCCGGCATCTAAAGCCGTAAGACTTCAAGGAGAAATTGTTACGTTCACACAGAAGCCAAATGAAACTCTATATGAGGCGTGGACTAGATTTGGAAAGTTATTAACAGGATGTCCGCAACATAGTTTAGACACCTGTCAAATAGTACAAATATTCTACCAAGGATGCGACATCACTACAAGAAAAGACATCGATATAGCAGCTGGTGGTTCTATTATGAAGAAAACAGAAACTGATGCTTACAAAATTATTGATAACACTGCTTCCCACTCACATGAGTGGCACCAAGAAAAAGATATCGTTAGATCATCTAAAGTAGCTAGAGCTGATTCTAGCCATGACTTAGATTCCATTTCTGCAAAGATAGATGCTGTCGAGAGACGAATGGAAAAGATGACTAAGGATATACACTCAATACGAATTAGTTGTGAGCAGTGTGGACGACCACATTTGACAAAAGATTGTCTCAGTATTGAATTAACAATGGAACAAAGAGAGAATATTTCATACATAAACCAAAGGCCTGGAAATAATTATCAGAATAATTAACAACCGCCAAGACCGATTTACAATCAAAACCAGAACTATAACCGAAATATTCCATACAATAACCAACAAGGTCCTAGTAATCAACAAGTATCCAACAATACTTACAACCAGCAAAGACCTAATTTTCAAAACAAACCACCACAAACCGATGATAAAAAGCCGAATTTAGAAGATATGATGACGAAGCTAGTTGAAACTCAAACGCAGTTTTTCACATCTCAAAAACAAACTAATGAACAAAATGATCAAGCATTTAGAAATCAACAAGCTTCTATTCAAAACTTGGAACACGAAGTAAGTAACCTAGCAAGGTTAATAGGTGAAAGAAAACCGGGAAGTTTACCTAGTGATACAAATGCTAACTCCCGGAATGAAACAGCTAAAGCCATTACCACAAGAAGTGGTACAACACTTAAACCGCCTGAAATACCTGTAACTTCTGATGAAGCTATTCCTACTCCACAAGAACCACAACCTGATCAAGATAAGGAAAAAACCGGTAGTTGAAAAGGTTAATGAAGATAACACAGCTAAGGATAAACCTTATGTTAAACCATACCAACCACCACTTCCTTACCCGAGTAAAATGAAGAAAGAGAAACTTGAAGCCGAGCAATCCAAATTCTTGGATATGTTTAAACAGATAAATGTAAATCTTCCTTTCATTGATGTGATTTCAGGAATGCCTAGATATGCTAAATTCTTGAAAGATCTAATCACAAATAGAAAGAAAATGGGAGAACTCTCGGCCGTTACTATGAATACTAATTGTTCAGCAGTGCTGTTGAATAAGATACTAGAAAAATTATCTGATCCAGGAAGTTTCACAATTCCATGTTGTCTGGGTAGTCTTAGTTCAATAGAAGCATTGGCAGACTTAGGTGCTAGTATAAATTTAATGCCATATTCACTATACGCTAAACTAGACCTTGGAGAATTGAAACCAACCAGAATAAGTATACAACTAGCCGATAGATCAATAAAATATCCTAGAGGGATAATGGAGAACATGCTAGTTAAAGTTGGTACTTTAGTATTTCCAGTAGATTTTGTTGTTCTGGACATGGAAGAAGATTCTCAAGTTCCTCTCATATTAGGAAGTTCATTCTTAAACACGGCTAAAGCAATGATAGACGTGTTTGGTAAGAAACTGACCCTAAGTATAGAGGACGAGAGTGTTACCTTTTCAGTTGATAGAGCAATGCAACAACCGCAATCTGCAGATGATACATGTTATTATATTCAAACTATAGATTCACATGCAGAATTGTTGGAAGAATTTCCAGAATTACAAGGAACAGGAGAATGTTCTTTAGGAGAAGGAACTGAACAAATTGATGAAGCTGAAATGTTAGCTACACTAATAGCAAATGGATATGAACCAACAACAGAAGAAATTCAAATGCTAAAAGAAGAAGACAGATATTGATATAAATCATCGATAGAAGAACCTCCGAAATTAGAGTTAAAGCCACTTCCAAACCATTTGGAATACGCTTATTTATATGGTGAATCTGAATTACCTGTAATATTATCGTCTTCTCTTACTGAAAATGAGAAATCACAACTCATTTCTGTGTTGAAAGCTCATAAACCAGCCATTGCATGGAAGATTCACGATATTAAAGGAATAAGTCTTTCGTATTGCACACATAAAATCCTTATGGAAGAAGGTCATAAAACGTATGTGCAACGCCAACGAAGACTAAATCCTAATATGCAAGATGTAGTTAAAAAAGAAATTATTAAACTGCTAGATACAGGTTTAATTTATCCAATTTCTGATAGTCCATGGGTAAGCCCAGTTCAATGCGTGCCTAAGAAAGGTGGCATGACTGTCATTACAAATGAGAAAAATGAGCTTATTCCTACTAGGACTGTAACAGGATGGCGTGTATGTATTGATTATAGAAAAATAAATGATGCCACCAGAAAAGATCACTTTCCCTTACCTTTTATTGATCAAATGTTGGAAAGATTAGCCGGAAATAGTTACTATTGTTTTCTTGATGGTTTTTCTAGATATTTTCAAATTCCAATAAGACCCGAGGACCAAGAGAAAACCACGTTCACGTGCCCTTATGGTACTTTTTCTTACAAACGCATGCCATTTGGACTTTGCAATGCCCCTGCAACCTTTCAAAGATGCATGATGGCGATTTTCACGACATGATAGAAGAATGCATGGAAGTTTCATGGATGACTTTTCAGTCTTCGGTGATACTTTTGAAACATGTCTAGCTAATCTTGAACGAATGCTGATTAGAAGCGAACAATCAAATCTAGTTCTTAATTGGGAGAAATGCCATTTCATGGTTAAAGAAGGCATCGTTCTTGGACATAAAATTTCAAAAGAAGGAATTGAAGTGGATAGAGCTAAAGTAGATGTAATTGCTAAACTTCCACATCCCACCAATGTTAGAGGAGTTAGGAGTTTTCTAGGGCATGCCGGTTTTTACCGACGTTTCATAAAAGATTTTTCTAAAATTGCCACTCCTATGAATAAACTCCTAGAAAAAGATGCTCCATTCATCTTTTCAGATGAATGCATCAAATCTTTTAATATTCTTAAAGAGAAACTCACTAATGCACCGATCATGATAACACCAAATTGGAATCTACTGTTTGAACTAATGTGCGATGCAAGTGATTTTGCAATGGGAGCCGTTTTAGGACAAAGGATTGAAAAACGATTTCAACCTATATATTATGCTAGTAAGACGTTACAAGGAGCACAAACGAATTACCTTAGATACCTATTTTCGAAACAAGATGCCAAACCAAGATTAATCCGTTGGATCTTACTCTTACAAGAGTTCGATATTGAAATTCGAGATAAAAGAGGAGCAGAAAATCTCGCCGCTGATCATCTTTCTCGTCTTGAAAATCCCAAATTAGAAGTTCTAAATGAATCGGCCATACAAGATAACTTTCCTGATGAATATCTATTGAAGATAGAATATAATGAAATTCCATGGTTTGCAGACTATGCAAACTATTTAGTATGTGGATTCCTTTAAAAAGGATTATCGTACCAAAAACGAAAGAAATTCTTCAGTGATATAAAACACTATTTCTGGGAAGATCCACATCTGTTTAAAAGTTGTCCAGATGAAATAATACGCCGATGTGTATTCGGAGATGAAGCTAGTAAAATTTTAAACCTTGTCACACAGGACCAACAGGAGGGCATTATGGGCCTCAACTAACAGCAAGAAAAGTTTATGATGCTGGATTCTATTGGCCTACAATTTACAAAGACGCACACCTTCTTTGCAAATCTTGTGATGCATGTCAAAGAGCCGGAAAAATAAGTCAACGTGATGAAATGCCACAAAATGTCATTCAAGTATGTGAAGTATTTGACATTTGGGGTATTGACTTTATGGGTCCATTTCCAAAATCTCAAAATAATCTCTATATTCTCGTAGCCATTGATTATGTATCTAAATGGGCGGAAGCACAAGCTCTCCCAACTAACGATGCACGAGTTGTAATCAACTTTTTAAAACGTCTTTTTGCAAGGTTTGGAACACCGAAAGCTTTAATAAGTGATCGGGGTACTCATTTCTATAATAATCAACTTGAGAAAGTTCTCAAAAGATATGGAGTAACTCATAAAATCTCCAATGCTTATCATCCATAAACAAGTGGACAAGTTGAAAATACCAACCGAGCTTTAAAACGTATTCTAGAAAAAACCGTAGGATCAAATCCGAAGGAATGGTCCATTAAATTGGAGGATGCACTCTGGGCTTTTAGAACAGCCTACAAAACTCCAATTGGAACCACACCTTTTAGACTTGTTTATGGAAAAGCATGTCATCTTCCAGTAGAAATTGAACACAAAGCATTTTAGGCTTTGAAGACATGTAATCTTGATTTACATGAAGCTGGACGTCTACGGTTAAGTCAACTAAACGAATTAGAAGAATTAAGATATGAAGCATATGAAAATTCGTTAATCTATAAGGAAAGAACGAAGAAATGGCATGATAAAAGAATCAGAAGTTCAAAAGAATTCAAAGAAGGAGACAGAGTTCTTCTTTTCAATTCACGATTCAAGCTATTTCCTGGAAAATTGAAATCAAGATGGTCTGGACCATTCATAGTCAAAAGAGTTTTCCCATACGGAACGATAGAATTAATAAATTCAAATGGGATTGAATTTAAAGTTAATGGTCACAGAGTTAAACACTACATAGATAGTCCGATGGAAGTCGACAACGAAATTAATCACAATTTCGACACCACAGCTAACTAAGTGTGGGGAGAATCAAGTATTTAAAGGATAATATGTATTTTTGTTAGAGTTAGATTTTATGTTTTCGTGTAGTTCTCGAAAATGGAACCCGAATGGTCTTTCCCTAGCAGACCCTAAAGAACTAGTCTTCTCCCCCCATTCTGAATTTTTATTTTTTTAGGTTTTTACGAAATGAAGACTGCCTGTGAACTAAACCATGGTCTAATGCTACACGCTTTGATCACTAAACGTAATAATGACACACTTTCGAGTGAAATTGTATCAGTAATCAGAGAAAGATTGGACGGAGTAAGAAAAGAATCCAGATGCGAAGATAATAAGTTACAATTTGGTAAAGGAAAATCAAAATCCGCAGCAAAAAGAAGAGCACGACACCTTGAAAGATGTCACAAATGCGGAAAATGGTCACATTAAGGTAAATGTTCAAATAATCAAACCTATTCAAACACCAAATTTGTTACTTTATGCAGAGACGGACCGTTCATATGTTTAGAAGAAAAAACACTGAATGCTCGAGGTTACGCCTATGTAGCTATGGAAAACCAATTAAACCGACTATCTTATGAATGGGATAGATGATATCACTAAGAATACTATCTCACAGGTAAGTCTGTACAGTTTTTATTTTTATTTTTATTTTTAACCTTTTGATAATAAACGCTAATTTGTTCGCTATAAAGTATTAAATTGATATTGAATAAAATTAGGTTTGGCGACCGAAATTATTGATATCATACAAAAATTTATTACATCACTGCGAAATTTAACGTTTATTCTTAAGGTATAAATATCTTTAATCAATCAACCCAAAATATTTCAAAAATTCGTCATGAGTTAAATTAGGTCATGGAATCGAAATTACTTTACTGAAAAGAGGGGCGCATATTTTTTATAATATTTGATTGATTAAAGTGGGATAAAAGCCAAAAAGATTTTTAATTTTATTTTTACCATGTTTTTAAAATTAATATATAAATCTTAAATTAATATTGTGAACTTTGTAAGATCAATATATTTAAGTTTGTCAATATTTGAAAATTTTTAATATTTTTAATATAGGTTTGTATGTATAACAACAAAATTAAATATAAGTTTGGTGTGAATTTATAATATGAATTTTTAATTAAGTTTGGTGTGAATTTTTAATTTTATGCATTTTAAATTTAAGTTTGATGTGAATTTAAAAACAAAAATTTACTTTATTTCATTAAGTTAAAAATATGATTTTTAAAATTCGTCGTAAGTTGAAGACAAGGTCTTTGAACCGAAATTGCTTTACCCGAGGGAGGGACGAGAACTTTTATTATCATTATTTTTAATCTTATTAAACTAAAGTATGCCAAAAACATTAAAAAAAACCCAAAAATCTTTACTTTTAAAACCGCGCTTTGAATTGACAAATTTTAAAATTTTGTCGAGGGACGGACTAGGACATCGATCCGAAACACCCTCGCTCCCAAAGGAAAAACAAATTTTTAAAATTTAATTAATTATAAGTTTTATAAAGTATAAGGTTTTATATAAAAACAAAAAAACAAAAACAAACGCCGCGAGTTGCGGAGTTTGTAAGGTCTAAATGCCGCGACTCGCGGAGGACCAAAAACCCAGAAAAAAAATAAAACGCAAAGAAACAGATCAGTCCACCCACAACCACACTCTAAACTGCGAAAATACACCCGAAAATACCGAAAAAACACACACCAAATTCGCAATTTTTGACCGTTTTTCATCAAATCTTTTACTAAAATCATGTTGACAAGGATGCTATCATGGAATTACTCAAGAAAAACGGTAAATTTCTACACCTAAACACCATTTAATCCGAAAATTGGTGTTCTTGAGCAATTTTTTACCCAATTCGATTTTGATACTTTTTAGTGTAATTATGCTTATATTGCTTATGTATTATGCTTGTATAACCTAGATTGATGCTATTTAACATGATTAGAAGCCTTAAACTTCAAATTTTGAGTAATCTAGGTTTTGTGTTCTTGAGCAATTTGGGGCTTTTTGATATAAACAGGTTATGGCCGATTTTTGTCATGAATTGTTGATAAATTAAGTAGTGTAACATGTTTAGGTAGTTAAATGATCCAAACTTTGAGCCTAAACATGATTTTGAGAATTAAAGTGGTCTTTTTCAAGTCTAAAATTCATGAACTTGATTTTTAAGAGATAATGCCATTTGAAACTTGTTTAATTGCTAGTAATGATTATTTTGACATGTTATTTGAGTTGAATGCTTATGAACTTGGCGAACATTTTCGTATATGCTTATTTGAAAAAGTGTAGATTTGATAAAAATATGAAAATGAGCTTATGTTTGATATAAATTGAACATGTCATTGTAATTATTTTGATTGATGATTTTGCTGACACTAATGCATATTTGGATGCACAAAAATTGTGTTTGATGTGTTTTGCAGACTGAAAGGGGTGAATCTTCATCCCAAGCTCGCAATGCTCCTCCTGAGAATGCGGAACAAGAGGATGTTGATAGCTATTATAAACAAGATATACCTCATCTAGTTATGATATTTTCAGATATGCACTTGGAAGAGTTGCACCCGAACTTGAGATTTAACAGACGTTGGATAGATTATCCAAAATACCAAAGGGGCTTGCATACTCTTCATTCTAAAGCTGTTGAAGTACCTAGGGTAATAGAATGGGCACCGTTGGAAGCTGTAGAATTAGCCGGGCCAATTAGAGAATTACTTACACAGAGGTATGGTAATTCTACTTTTAACGATTGGGTACGTTTATTCAACATGCGTAGACCTGTATATAAAGTATGGTGTGAAGAATTATTGTGTAGTATAGAAATAAATGATCGGGAAGCTAGTTTAACCGATCGATCTTTTATTAGATTTTTGTTAGGAGGTTCAATGAGCCACATGTCTCTACTAGACATGGCTCAGGCCTTACGTATATATATGCCTGAGGAGTTAGCATCTGCCGATTGTAGAGGGTTGATATTGAACGGTAGGAAAATTGATGAAAATTTTGATACGCCTGGTGTATGGAGTCAAATGACTAGCCATCACCGATTTAAAGGGGGAAATTACTCTTATTTGGATATAGATAGAGCAGAGTTAAGAGTAATTCATAGGTTTTTAGCTAATTCGATTACACAAAGAGGTAAGAATAAGGAAAAGGTAAATGAACAGGATTTGTTTTACCATATGTGTATTCGAGACCCACAAAGCGCTGTAAGTATACCGTATTGTGTGGATTATTATTTATCAGCTATGGTTAGGGGGATGAGACCGCATAGCATAATAGGAGGTGGTATATTTATTACTTTGATTGCTGAATATCTCGATGTGGATATAAGTCGGGGGGGATTACTAATCGAAGAACCAGAACCCCACGATACAATTGGTTTAAATGTATACCATGGTGCTAAAGTTTTGAAGAGGCGAAATAACGCCGCAGTACGATATAATGGTAGACATCCACAGGTTGAGAGAAACCAACAGCCAGGTAATGTGGGAGGGGGAAATGAAATGACAGAAATGCAAAGGTTTATAGCTTCACAAGAGTACGAAAATGCTAGACATTGAGCATTTGAAGATTGGCAAGTTCATCAAAACCAAATCATAGCTTATTGCCAACAAGTAGGTAGAAACTATATTCCTACACCATCGCCAGTATTTCCTCCCTGGTCTATAGAGATCCAACCACCGTATCCTACGTATAACCCAGTCGAAGCATTTTATAACACATATGGTTATGCATGGAACCCCTACTGGTATCAGTATCATCCCTAGTTTACTTAGTTTTATTTATTTTATAATTTGTAATGTTGATACATTTAATACTTATGTGAATATTGTAATAGTTTTTATAATTTTCTAACTTTTATTATTAGATTTTAATAATTTTTGAATGTGAGGTAATATACCAAACTTCATAAATATGTATATATATTTGCAGTTTATCTTATGTACACAACAGGGTAAAACAACACATTTTCAAAGACTGGCATTAAGTTCAGCAAAAGCAACTAATTTTGACGACAAGATGCAAAATAAATGTGATATAACAACAAGACGGAATGAACAAATGATATGCACCATTTATCATTCAGCAAACAAACACAAATATGTTTGGAAACTTTGGTAAAATTTAATCATTTCTACGCTAATCACCCTCAATAATTTAAATTGTTACTGATTTCTTGCAAATGAGGGCATTGCAAGATCTTAAGTGTGGGAAGGGGTTAAATTCTTTCGGATTTTTATCTTAAACACTTGGTTACCATTAAAAATACTAGTAAAGCAGTAGTTGTATTAGAATCTAGTGCTCTCTGATAATAAAGAACAGCCCTAGTCTTATATACTGACTACCCAATTCTAGTAAAAATTTTCAAAATTTTCAACTAAATGACTTTAAAATCATGTTTATACATATTTATGAACGATAAAACTAGGTGCTAACTCCGAAATTATTGTTACCTTGGAAAGGACATAAATTGAGAAACAAATCAAAATGTTAGAATTCATTTAAAATGGAATAGAGGACAATAAAAAAGAAAATAAAAGCCAAGTGTGGGAAAATTTACCAAGAGATTTTAAACATATGTCACATATTTCTGTAACAAATAACTGAAAATACTTTTGCTTTGGACTAAAGTAAACTGTTTTACTCGATGAAAGAAAAGAAGAGATGGATCTACACGATGAATCAATTCCATCATTAAAATAAAGTAAAGTCTTCCGAAAAAGAAACGCGCTTCTTAATTTAGGTCAGGAAGTTGTCGTCCAGACCAGCTGTAGGTTGACGAAAAATCTAGAAAAGTCATCTCTAAAATCAGCAGGAAATCCACGGACCTCAGCATCAAACAGGGTCGCCAAGTGGTCAGACTTATCCTATCCATGAGATGATCTGTCTCGTAAAATGGGGAGGGCGCCGTGCAAATTAGCTTGATAAGACTAATGAATCAGACCCCCAGAAAGGATAATCTCCTTAAAGATCAAAAATCAGCTTTTAAGACTGATATTACTCAATCCTTGAGATTGACCTTAAAGATTGAGAATTCAAACTCATGGAATTCAATGATATATAAACTCGAGCTTGAACGAGAAAATATTTTGATCAAATTATAAACCGATTTGTTTTCTGAAAACCCATTTTTAATGCGTTCATTACCTTTGAACGTAAAATCCTAGGAATTCACCTGGAATTCATTAGGTCACCTGAATCAAATCGGGTGTCAACCGTAAGAACGGTGGTTGCATAGCATGGTCAACGACAGGACATTGTGCCAGACCGAAAAATTATAAGGGTGAGCTTTACTATTGCTCCTACAAAGGATAGTAATTGTGTCCGACACGTTTTAGACCATAATTAAAAGCATGTCAGGGGACATTGCCTTAACAGTTGCTTGTTCAACGCTTTCCTTTACAACCGGACGGTAGTTTACCGAAAGGTAATATACGGAGCAAGTATACTGGACGTGTTGCTTTCCTAATACAAGGTTAGCAAGTGGGTGACACAAAACCATAAGTTTTGAGCCAAAATTTTCAAATCTAAAACCCACCAAACCCACAAAAATATTTTGCAAATACCGGTGAAGGGTTATTTCGGAAAACTAATCTAGGGTAAAAGCTAGATTAAAATTTTCAAAAGATCAAATGTTTTCATAAAGATCCAATTTCCTTAAAGGATCTAAATTTTATAGTCATGTGGGACTTTAAACCATATCGTTACTACCATTGTTTATACCGCCGTATAGAAATTACTGATGTACAAAGTGTGAAGAATAAAGAAGTGATTCTAGTATTTCAAGACTATATTGCTTGAGGACAAGCAACACTCAAGTGTGGGAATATTTGATAATGCTAAAAATGAACATATATTTCATAGAAGTATTCCTCAAGAAAGACAAGCTTTTAGTTGCAATTGTTCTATTTACAAGTGATATTCGTTTAAATAATAAAAGGTGAAGACAAAAGGCAGATTCGACGAATTGAAGACGCAAACGACCAAAAAGCTCAAAAGTACAAAATACAATCAAAGAGGTTCCAGTTATTGATAAGAAACGTCTCGAAATTACAAGAGTACAAGATTCAAAACGCAAAGTACAAGATATTAAATTATTCGCAAAGACGTTCGAAAATCCGGAACCGGGACCAGAGTCAACTCTCAACGCTCGACGCAACGGAGTAAAAATTACAAGTTAACTATGTATATAAATATAATATAATATATAATTAATTATATAAATTATATATATATATATATATTATATTTATATAATAATTCGTCGGCGAACAAAGAGCCAAAGCTGAGTGAGCTGGAATTTCAAACTCCGCGACTTGCGGAGTTTGAAGAAGGAAAATGCCGCGAGTCGCGGAGTTCCCCTGGACTCAATTCCCTATAAAAGCCAACGCAGTTCGACGTAAAAAATATCCAAAAATATCAATCTCTCTATATCTATACGTAAATATTTATATTTATATTTTAATTTTAATTTTAATTTTAATTCTAATAATAAGGGTATGTTAGCGAATATTGTAAGGGTGTAAGTCGAAATTCTGTCCGTGTAACGCGGTGCTATTTTTAATCATTGTAAGTTATGTTCAACCTTTTTAATTTAATGTCTCGTAGCTAAGTTATTATTATGCTTATTTAAAACGAAGTAATCATGATGTTGGGCTAATTACTAAAATTGGGTAATTAGGCTTTGTACCATAATTGGAGTTTGGACAAAAGAACGACACTTGTGGAAATTAGACTATGGACTATTAATGGGCTTTATATTTGTTTAACTAAATGATAGTTTGTTAATTTTAATATAAAGATTTACAATTGGACGTCCCTATAAATAACCATATACACTCAATCGGACACGATGGGCGGGGTATTTATAAGTACGAATAATCGTTCATTTAACCGAACACGGGAATGGATTAATAGCCACTAGAATTATTAAAACAGGGGTGAAATTATGTACAAGGACACTTGGCATAATTGTTAACAAAGTATTAAAACCTTGGGTTACACGCAGTCGATAACCTGGTGTAATTATTAAACAAAGTATTAAAATCTTGTTACAGTTTAAGTCCCCAATTAGTTGGAATATTTAACTTAGGGTATAAGGATAATTTGACGAGGACACTCGCACTTTATATTTATGACTGATGGACTGTTATGGACAAAAACCAGACGGACATATTAAATAATCCAGGACAAAGGACAATTAACCCATGGGCATAAAACTAAAATCAACACGTCAAACATCATGATTACGGAAGTTTAAATAAGCATAATTCTTTTATTTCATATTTAATTTCCTTTATTTTATATTTAATTGCACTTCTAATTATCGCACTTTTATTTATTGTTATTGTATTTAATTGCACTTTTAATTATCGTACTTTTTAATTATCGCTAGTTTATTTTATCGCACTTTTATTTATCGAAATTTCATTATCGTTATTTACTTTACATTAAGTCTTGTATTTATTTTTAATTTTGGTTTTAACTGCGACTAAAGTTTTAAAATCGACAAACCGGTCATTAAACGGTAAAAACCCCCCTTTATAATAATAATATTACTTATATAAATATTTGTATTTTTATAAATTTAAACTAATATAGCGTTAAGCTTTGTGAAAAAGATTCCCTGTGGAACGAACCGGACTTAATAAAAACTACACTACTGTACGATTAGGTACACTGCCTATAAGTGTTGTAGCAAGGTTTAAGTATATCCATTCTATAAATAAATAAATATCTTGTGTAAAATTGTATCATATTTAATAGTATTTCCTTGTAAAATATAAGCTATTTTATATACACCTCGCATAACATCACCTGTTCTGTTTGTTAAGAAGAAAGATGGTTTTTTTCGTTTGTGCATTGATTATCGTGAGTTGAACAAGCTTACTATTAAAAACCGTTATCCCCTTCTGAGAATTGATGATCTGTTCGATCAGCTTCAGGGTTCATCTATTTATTCAAAAATTGATCTTCGTTCCGGCTATCATCAGTTACGTGTTAAAGAATCTGATGTTTCGAAAACTGCTTTTCGCACCCGTTATGGTCACTTTGAATTTCTTGTTATGCCGTTCGGATTGACAAATGCATCTGCTGTGTTCATGGACCTCATGAACCGTGTGTGTAGACCCTATCTGGACAAGTTCATTATTGTGTTCATCGATGACATCCTTATTTATTCGAAGAGTGATGAAGAGCACGAGGAACATTTGAGGTTAGTGCTTAATCTGTTGAGAAAAGAAGAGTTGTACGCTAAGTTCTCTAAGTGTGCATTCTGGTTACGAGAAGTTCAAATCCTTGGACATATTATTATTAAGCAAGGGATTCAAGTAGATCCTGCTAAGATTGAGGCGATTGAAAGGTGAGAAACTCCCTCCTACTCAAATTCGTCAGTTCCTAGGATTAGCAAGTTACTATAGAAGGTTCATTCAAGATTTCTCTCGTATCGCAAAACCTTTGACTGCTTTAACGCATAAAGGGAAGAAATATGAGTGGAAGGATGAACAAGAGACTGCTTTTCAGACTTTAAAGAAGAAGTTGACTACCGCTCCGATATTGTCACTACCTGAGGGTAATGATGATTTTATTGTTTATTGTGATGCTTCGCGTCAAGGCTTTGGTTGTGTTTTGATGCAACGAAAGAAAGTCATTGCGTACGCGTCACGTCAATTGAAGATTCACGAGCAAAATTATACAACTCATGATTTAGAGTTGGGGGCCGTTGTTTTTGCGCTTATGATTTGGAGACATTATTTGTATGGGGTCAAGAGTACTGTGTACACAGATCACAAAAGTCTTCAACATATCCTCGATCATAAATAGTTGAACATGAGACAACGAAGATGGATTGAGACGTTGAATGACTACGATTGTGATCTTTTGTATCATCCGGGTAAGGCCAATGTTGTGGCGGATGCGTTGAGTCATAAAGAAAGGGCTGAACCTCACAGGTTTAGGACCTTGAATATGACAATTAGAACAAACTTCGCAAGGCAGATTCTTGAGGCACAACAAGAAGCCTTAAAGGAAGAGAATTTTGTGAATGAGAACGTAAGAGGTATGGCTAAGAAGTTTGAGGTACGAGCAGATGGTACTAGATACTTTGCAGGACGTCTTTGGGTTCCGAAGTTTGGTGAACTGCGACAACTTGTTTTAGATGAGGCTCATAAGTCTAGGTACTCTATTCATCCTGGTTCAGGAAAGATGTATCATGATCTTAAGGAGCTGTATTGGTGGCCTAATTTGAAAGGTGATGTAGCTACGTATGTGGCTAAGTGTTTGACCTGTGCTAAGGTTAAAGCTGAACAACAAAAACCGTCTGGACTTTTGGTGCAACCTGAGATTCTCGAATGGAAGTGGGAAGGAATTACGATGGATTTTATTACCAAGTTACCGAGAGTTGCGGGTGGCTATGACACCATTTGGGTGATTGTAGATCGACTCACTAAGTTGGCTCACTTTTTGCTGATTAGGGAAATAGATTCAATGGAGAAGCTTACACGTTTGTACTTGAAGGAGATTGTTTCTAAGCATGGTGTTCCTGTATCCATTATTTCAGACCGAGACAGTCGATTTGTATCGAGGTTTTGGCGATCTTTACAGGAAGCCTTGGAAACTAGGTTAGACATGAGCACCGCTTATCATCCTCAAACGGATGGTCAGAGTGAAAGGACCATTAAGAAATTAGAAGATATGTTACGAGCGTGTGTTATTGATTTTGGTAATGGGTGGGATAAATATTTATCGCTAGCTGAGTTTTCTTATAACAACAGTTACCACGTAAGTATTCAAGCCGCACCGTTTGAAGCTCTGTATGGTAGGAAGTGTAGGTCTCCTGTCTGTTGGAATAAGGTTGGGGATGCTCAACTCACAGGTCCAGAAATTATTCATGAGACTACCGAGAAGATTGTACAGATTAAAGAAAGATTGAGAACCGCTAGAAGTCGGCAAAAGAGTTATGCCGATAGGGGAAGGAAAGATGTGGAATTTCAAGTTGATGATAGTGTTATGTTAAAGGTTTCACCTTGGAAGGGTGTGATCCGTTTTGGTAAAAGGGGAAAGTTAATTCCTCGTTTTGGTGGACCGTTTGAGATCATTGAAAGATTTGGACCTGCAGCTTATCGTTTGAAGTTGCCACAAGAACTCAATGCTGTTCACGATGTTTTTCATGTATTGAACTTAAAGAAGTGTTTGGCTGAGGCCGATAAAACTATTCCTTTGGAAGAACTTCATGTTGATAAACAACTACACTTTATTGAGGAACCTATTGAAATTATGGATCGAGAAGTTAAGACTCTTAAGCAGAGCCGAATTCCTATTGTTTGAAAGGACCCGTTCATATACATTATAAACGATTCACAATAGTTGATTACATTGCGAGGTATTTGACCTCTATATGATACATTTTACAAACATTGCATTCGTTTTTAAAAGACAATCTTTCTTTACATAAAAAATTGACAGGCATGCATACCATTTCATAATATTCACTATCCAACTATAAATTGATTTAATAATAATCTTTGATGAACTCAATGACTCGAATGCAACGTTCTTCGAAATATGCTATGAAAGACTCCAAGCAATATCTTTAAAATGAGCAAATGCACAGCGAAAGATTTCTTCAACACCTGAGAATAAACATGCTTTAAAGTGTCAACCAAAAGGTTGGTGAGTTCATTAGTTTATCATAATCATTTATTTCCATCATTTTAATAGACCACAAGAATTTCATTTCCAGTTCTCATAAATATACGTCCCATGCATAGAGACAAAAAATAATCATTCATATGGTGAACACCTGGTAACCCACATTAACTAGATACATATAAGAATATTCCCTATCATTCCGGGATCTTCCTTCGGACATGATATAATTTCGAAGTACTAAAGCATCCGGTACTTTGGATGGGGTTTGTTAGGCCCAATAGATCTATCTTTAGGATTCGCGTCAATTAGGGTGTCTGTTCCCTAATTCTTACATTACCAGACTTTAATAAAAAGGGGCATATTCGATTTCGATAATTCAACCATAGAATGTAGTTTCAATTACTTGTGTCTATTTGGTCAAACATTTATAAAAGCGCATGTATTCTCAGTCCCAAAAATATAAAGGGTAAAAAGGTAAATGAAACTCACCATACTGTATTTCGTAGTAAAAATACATATAACGTCATTGAACAAGTGCAAGGTTGGCCTCGGATTCACGAACCTAAATTAATTATATATATTTATGTGTTGGTCAATATTTGTCTAACAAATTAGGTCAAGTCATAGTGTACCACAATCCTAATGCTCGAGACTAATATGCAAAAGTCAACAAAAGTAAATTTGACTCAAAATAATTTCCAAAAATCTATACATGATTAATATATAGTTTAAATATCATCGTTTTATATTTTTAAATATTTTTAAAAGATTTATTAGAGTAAATAATATAATTTATTTATTAATAAATAAAATTTTATATTATATTTATATAATAAAATATACTTTTATATATATTAAGTAATAAAATTTATAGGGTTCATTTAATATTATAAAGATAATATGATAGGTATTATTAAAGTAAGTTATTACACGTAGTAAAATATTTTTGTATCAAATATTTATTTGATAAAATAATATCTATAATGATAGTAAGTAAAAGTTGTATTATTTTGTAATAATAATTATTATTATAAAAATATCAATATTTATAATTACTAAGATGACATTATGATAAAACGATAATTCTAATTATGAGAACTTTAATATTTACGATAATTTTTAATATTATCTTTAAAATAATAATTCTATTTGAAATAATAATAATAATGATATTTTATAGTAACAATGACATTTCTATTAAAATGATAATTTTTGTTAAAATGATAGTTTTAATACTAACGATAATTTTAATAATAATAGTAATGATAAAAATAATAATAACGATAATTTTATCTAAATCAATATCTTATAATATTTTAATTTCATCATGATACTCTTACCCATTATTTCCTAATCGTTTCGTTTAATTGCTTTTAATCGTCTTTTATATCGTGTTCGTAATAATGATAATAATAGTAATCAAAATAATTAGGTGTTACAAATATTTGTTTTAATTACACTAATATTAATAATGATAGTTAATAGTTACTATAACATTATTAACGATAATACTAATAATTATCTTAATGATAATATAGTAATAATAATATTAACAATAACAATAACCATTTTTGAATAATGATATATATATTAATAATGATAATAATAATAATAATACCAATAAAAATAATAATAATAATAATAATTGGATAATAATAATAATAATACTAATTATAACTTTAACGATAATAATGATAGTAATAATAAAAAAATAACAATTTTTTTTAATGATAAATCCTTTTATTGATAAAGATAATAATAATAATAATAATAATAATAATAATAATAATAATAATAAGATAAAACTGGAACGACGATAATACCGACGATAATAATAATCATTTTTAATAATAATACAAAAATTCGATGGACTATAACTTCAAATCCGTTCATCGAAATCATTCGATATCTAAATGAAAAGTTCTTAATTTTTCGCTAGCTTTCCAACAACATGCATATCTTATACCTTATCTTAGTCGCATATATAACTAATTCAGGATTCAACATAACCTAACTAAAGGCAATATCAAAAGTACAAACATGCATAATCCTATATACTCGAGCACTAGTCAGGGATACACTATTAGTATGTAAAATTTAAATTATGAGTACTCACGTATCAATATTGAGATTCAATATTGCAGGAAAGGTACGTAGACGCAACGGAGATGATAAATACTATATTGACCTCACGAGCATACCCATGAACCATACCCAATCACCTCCATAGCTATAACCCATAATTTCCTTAATCCAATCCCACTCGAAAAACAATTTCGAAATCACTCGGACAGTACTCTGACGTAATATTTTATGTTTACTAATAATATCTTGAAATAATATGGAGTAAATATATATATGTAAATCGATTGAGAGAGTTTAGAGAAAAATATTTTTAAGTTTCTATGAAATAATGAAACCTATTGAATTCTATTTATAATAGATTTTTGAATTATTAAAGTGAATTATTAAAGTATGAATTATTAAAGTGAATTATTAAAGTTTGAATTATTAAAGTGAATTATTAAAGTATGAATTATTAAAGTGAATTATTAAAGTATGAATTATTAAAGTGAATTATTAAAGTATGAATTATTAAAGTGAATTATTAAAGTTAAAGTAAAGTAAAAATAAAGTAAAGGTAAAGTTTAAGTATAGTAAAAGTATAAAACTATGTACGTATAATACGCGTATAAATATATATAATATTAATTTAAATCGTTATATATATTTAATAAAATAAAATATAAATATCGTTATCTTTATCATACTGGTTAAGTAATGAGTTGTCAAAAGTGGTTCTAGATATTTATAAAAGTTATATACGTTTTAATAATAAAGTTCTTTTTAAACTGAAAACGTTTTTGTACGTTTGAAACTAAATCAAATAAATATAATAATTTTGTTTTCCAAAACCAAATATATTTTTAAGAATCATTTTGTTTAAAGGTTAAAATAATGGAATTCTTTATATCATAAAATGTTTTAGAAAAGTAGAATCATATATATTCATAATAGGTTTCAAGTTTTTAAATTACAGTTTGTTGGTGAAGCATGGGATAAAGTTCAAAGGTTAAATAAACGTATGAAATCATCTTAATGAAAAATGTCGAGTTACTTAACTTGTCGATATCCAACATCTAAGTTATTTACACTTCACGTTCTTACTTAAAAATCACTTTACCATTTTCCGAATGTTGTCAAAAAGAATAGATATCTTAAATCACAGTGGACCTCATAATATAGACCCGTAATCATATCATAATGTATCTGATAAATCAATCAATTGATATTATCTTCTAATTCCATCGATAAACATATTGAAACAAATACGTTCATGTAAAGTATTATATGTTTAATACTTTATTAATATTCTCAAGTTATAATATATATATATATACATATATATACATATTTATTTATATATAACGGTTCGTGAATCGTCGAAATTTGGTCGAGGTTATAATAAATGTATGAACACAAGTTAAAATTCTTGAGATTTAACTTAACAAACTTTGCTTATCGTGTCGGAATAATATAAAGATAAAGTTTAAATTTGGTTGGAAATTTCTGGGTTGTCACATTGTTCGGGTTAGATGGAATGCCAGACGCGGTCCCGAGTTCACTTGGGAGTGTGAAGATCAGATAAAGCAGAAGTACCCGCATTTGTTCCCAGATGCAGAGTCAACCCCTGAACCTGCTTAAATTTCGGGACGAAATTTTCGTAACGGGAAGGTACTGTCACGACCCTACTTTTTTCGTTATCTTTCATCGTTAATTATTTAACGACCGTTAACTGTTAATTGTGTTACGTCATTTCTATGACCTATATTATTATATTAATAATAATAATAATATATTAATTATTATGTGTTATGTGAATATTGGTATTCATATTTTGAGTTATACGTTTCTACGTGTCGCGGATTTCTATCCGGCGAATCTTGTCGGTTTTTAAACTGACGGATGCGTTTTTGGGATATTTAAATCCTAATTATTTTAAATATGATATTTTAAGATCATATTATTATATAGAGTATTTATATTTATTTTTCGTCGCGTATTTGTTATCTCTCCGAATTTTTAATCGCATAAGCGTGTTTTCGCATTTTGGGTTTCGATCGGGCATTCGGGCCACAAGGAAATACAAGTTATTCAAATTTGGGCCATGGGAGCCCACCCCATGACCCCATTCAACCGAAACCCTCATGGAGGGGGGTGATGTGCTATTTTTCCAAACTTGTGATTTAAGGAAATAAACCTAGATTACATTCCTTATTCCCTCATTCTATTTTTTTCCCTCCTCCTTCTCCCTTTTTGGCGATGGCACACACCACCAACATCATCATCTTCTTCAATTTTTATTGCTTGGATCAAGGATTAATCAACACTAACGATTTCCTCATTCCGTTCTCTACGCGATAACATCCATTGATTATTGATTAGGGTATAAACCCTAACCCTAGAACTTTTAATTTTTCTTTATTTTTCTGTATTTTGATTATATATTAATAGTATGATGATTACTTGTTGTTGTAATGGTGGTTGTATGCATAGAATTACTCGTAAACTCATGTTTTCGGTTTGATATAATTGGGACAGCAGCTTTTTTGTGTGTTTCTGATATTGTGACTATTATAAAAGTTAAAATAAAGGGTCTAGATGAGTTCCTCTCATCAAGACATTAATTTTAGATTCCGGATTCATGTCGTTTCGATTCCCGGAGCCCTAAATATGAACAAAATGGTATTGTGTTAAGATTGAATTGCGATATTTGTATGAACCAGGTTTGGTCTGACTTTGTGACCATATTTGGTGACTTTAGGGTGTGTTAGTGTGTTAGGACTGATGGTGGGATGAACTTTCATGTTCAGGTCATCTCAATCCGAGCCACGAATCACCCGTTATGTCTAAAACACGATTTTGAGTGAATTGAAGTTCCAAATAGTGTAATGGCTGTACATCACGACTTGTGGACTGTTCTTGGGGTGTTCTTGAGTGTACCAAAGTGTCGGATGGTTTGCTTAGGCGGAGATATATGTAAGGCTCGCCAAAAACCGACACTCGGGGCTCAGGATACGACCCGATGAACTTTTAATTTAAAACTTATGACTAATTATTAAACTTATGATATAAATAATGGATTTCATTATCATTTAATTACTTATGATAAAAAAATAATTATTATTATTTAAGACTTATGATATATATATTTATTATATCATTTAATTATTACTTATGATTTAATTAACATTTAATTAAACATACGATTAATAATACTTTTATTATTAATGGAAAATACATATGTTAAGTATTAAACTTATATTATGAGATTACTATTATAAGACTTATAATAAGGATTAATTAATTATTTAATTATTATAAGGCTTAGTTATTATTTAATTATAATTTAATTATTAAATATTTATGATTTAATAAATATAATTAGAAACTTATGATATGATTAATAATTCATTATTAATTAATAATACTTATGATATGATTTAAAATTTATTATAAATTAATAATACTTACATTATGACTAATATTTAATTAATTAATTAAATACTTATGTTATATTAATTATATCATTTAAACTTATATTAACTTTATTAATTCATTTTAATTTAATTAAACTTATGTTATGACATAATTAGAAATATTTAACTTTAATAAACGTTATAACTTATATTATTATTATAACTTACACTTTTAAAATTAACGTTGACTATCTTTGACCAACGTTGACTTTTGAGTTGACTTTCGGTTGACTTTGACTTTCAGTTGACTTTTGTTGACTTTCTAATTAAGGAAACTTTCCTAACTTATAAACTTTCCTAAAATAGCAACTTTCTAAATTGGAAAACTTTCCAAAAATAGAAACTTTCCAAAAATGAAAACCTGCTAAAAATAGAAACTTTCTAAAAATATGAAGTGTGTGTCCGTAAGCTGTTCCGATCATACCAATGCATATTGAGTAATGTTCTATTTCTACTTGCAACATGTATAATAGCTATCATACTAAGACTTGACCTAAGTTAGTTATTTATATCGACCTGCTTTATTTATAGGTCAGCGTTGTGATCATTCCTGATCACTGTACTCATTTGCTGTTTGCTTAATTATGTTGGTTACTTCGTTACTATTAAGGTGAGTTATAGTCCCGTTTTTACATACTTTTCAAAGTATATTTTTGGGATGTGATTACATGCATTTTATTTCACGTTTAGACACAAGTGACAAGTAAATTTAAATTATTCATTGTGAGTTGGACAAAAATATTCCCTAGTCTGATAACTGTAATCATTGGTTTCTACCGGTGAACACGAATCCTACGGATAGATCTATCGGGTTTGACAACCCCATTTCGATCTAGTCGCGCTAGCAATTTATAATCGGAATATTTAGTACTTCGTATTTTGTTGTAGATACACTGTCCAGTGTATATTATTATTGTGTTTGGCAAGGGTAAATAAAGGGTTAAGTGGTTACCAGGTGGCTCATTGATAATGGAATAATGTTTAATGTTTTCTAACATTTTTAAATCTTGTGGTCTAAAGTTTGATCAATTATTTAAACCTATAATTCACTCAACCTTTGTGTTGACAGTTTACTCGCATGTTTTCACAGGTACATGAGTTTATGTGATGCTTCCGCTGTGTTTAGAAGAGTCTGCATGCATTTGGACAGATTTTTATGGAACAATTTATGAAACTTTGGCTTGCATTCGGTTTTTGAATAATTAATTCTTGTGGGTTGTTGACAATGTTTAGTGTCAACTTTGGATTATTAATATGTTGGGTTACTTTTAAATTACATATTTTGGTATGTTTTCCTTTTTGGGAAACTTTTGAAATAAAAGAATGCAATGTCGTTTGTTAAATTCATTTAAGTTCGATCAAGCTGTGGGACCAAGTGACGGAGCCGTTAAATGTTTTGACGGGGCCATCACAACAAGGTCCGAATAACCAACCAACTCAAAACAACAATTTCAATCAACAAAGACCTAGCTTGTATAAACCACCACAACAAACCGAAGAAAAATCCAAATCTGGAAGAAATGATGGCAAAGCTAATGGAATCTCAAACACAATTTATTACATCTCAAACCCAAGCAAATGAGAAGTTTGATCAGTCATTTAGAACTCAAAAAGCTTCCATTTTGAATCTAGAAAAACACGTAGGTACTCTTGCTAGCATGATGAGTGAGAGGGAACAAGGAAAGCTACCGAGTAATACTGAAGTAAATCCTCGAAATGAGAATGTTAATATGGTGTCAACAAATTCTGAAAAACCATCATCAGAAGATGGGAAGGTTTTAGATGTGAGTAAGAATGAAGAAGTTACAACACCACCACCACCACTCGAGTATGTAAAGCCAGTGGTGGCACCATACAGACCACCTATCCCGTTTCCAAGAAAAGGAGTTGAGTATGAGCAATTAATAGGTAATAAAGTTTGTGATACCTTTGGAAAGAAGAAGAAGAATAAGAAAGTGCAAGAAACAAAAATCGTAAAAATAAACCCGGTGAAGACAGTTCCACCAAAACCTCCACCCAGGGTGGGTTATCCGGGTGAATTTATTATTCCTTGTCTACTTAGTGAGTGTGTCATGTATGATGCACTAGCAGATTTAGGTGCGAGCGTGAGTGTTATGCCTCTTTCATTATATAAGAGATTAGGAGTAGGTGAGTTAAGTCCAACAGAGATGAGTGTTCGACTCTTTGATCAAAAAATTAGGCACCCAGTTGGAATTGCTGACAACCTACCCATTCAAGTAGGTAATTTAACCTTTTTAGTCGAATTTATTGTTATTGACATAGAAGAGGACTCAAACGTTCCTCTAATTTTAGGTTGACCATTCTTAGCGTCCACCGGGGCATTATTTGATGTAAGAGATGGTAGAATGAAACTTAGTGATGGTGACAAATTGGTCACCTTTATGATTCGAAAGTCTAAATCTCCACCAACCAAAACCGTTGAACCAACAAAAACGATTGGTAAGAACCATGTTGTTTTACCAACTCCAACGGTAGTGCTTAACAATAATAAAACACCTAAGTGTGGGGAAAATGAAGTAACACCTAATGATGATCTGATAACAAAGAACCCCGTTGTTGATACGAAATTAAATGACCTCGTTATTAATAGTTCAATGAAGAAACTTATTAAACGGATTCGCAATGCTAGAACCAAGGGGAACTTTAAGTTATGTAACCGGTTAGTATCCAATCTATCGCCTAAAGAAAAGGCAAAACTAGTTGAATTTGTGGATATTACACAGGAATCCGACCAATGGCTTAAGAGTGGGGAGATTCAAATGTTCTAAAAATAAAATGTTGTCTAGAGTTAGTTGTTCTGTTCTCGTGTAGTTCCGAGAATAGAATTCGATTGGTCTTTTCCGCTAGCAGACACTAAGGAACTAGTTTTCTCCCTCCATTCTGAATCTTTTTTTTTGTTTTGTAGGTTTGTATGAAATTAATACGCTTTTTAAATTTAAGTTTTGTGTGAATTTAAAAACAAAAATTACTTTATTTCATTAAGTTAAAAATATGATTTTTAAAATTTGTCGTAAGTTAAAGACTAGATCATAGAATCGAAATTGCTTTACCCGATGGCGGGGCGAAAAATTTTGTTATCATTATTTTTAATTTTATTGATCTAAAGTATACCAAAAAAATTAAAAAAACCAAAAAATCTTTGCTTTTAAAACAATCGCTTTAAAAACGAAAATTTTTAAATTTTGTCGAGGGACGGACTAGGTAAACATACCGAAACTACCTAAAGAAAAAGGAAACAAAATTTTAAAAAAATTATTCATTTAAATTGTTTTAATAAATAAAGGTTTTATAAAAATATATATATATATATATATATATATATATATATATATATATATATATATATATATATATATATATATATATATATATATATATATATATATGTTTGTAGTTTATCTTATGTCCAAAACAGGGTAAAACAGCGCATTTTCAAAGACTGACATTAAAGTTTAGCAAAAGCTACTAATTTTAACGACAAGACGTAAAATATCAAATGTGATATAAAAAAATATGTTTGCAAACTCGGTATTTTTAATCATTTTTCTACACTAATCACCCTCATGAATTTAAATTTTTACTGATTTCTTGCAAATGATGGCATTACAAGATCTCAAGTGTGGGGAAGGGTTATAAATTCTCTCGGGTTTACACTTAGTGTAATTGCCAAATTTTGTGAAAATTTGAAAAATTTTCAATTAAATGAATTCAAAATCATGTTTATACATATTTATGAACAATAAAACTAGGTTATAATACCGAAATTATTGTTACCTCGGAGAGAACATAAATGGAGAAACAACCCAAAACGCTTGAATTCATTTAAAATGGAATAAAGGAGAATAAAAAGGCAAAGAAAAAAGAATAAATAAAAGCTAAGTGTGGGAAGAATTTACCAAGTTCTTCAAAACATATATCACATATTTGTACAAGATTATTGCAGGTACTTTTGCTTTGGACTAAACTAATCAGTTTTATCCGAATTACTGTAATATATTTGAAAGAAAGATGGATCTACACGATGAATCAATTCCATCATTAAAAGGAAGTAAAGTCTTCCGAAAAAGACACGCGCTTCTTGATTTAGGTCAAGAAGTTGTCGTCCAGACCAGCTGTAGGTTGACAAAAAATCTAGAAAAGTCATCTCTAAAATCAGCAGGAAATCCACGGACCTCAGCATCAAACAGGGTCGCCAAGTGGTCAGACTTATCCTATCCATGAGAGGATCTGTCTCGTAAAATGGGGAGGGCGCCGTGCAAATTAGCTTGATAAGACTAATGAATCAGACCTCCAGAAAGGATAATCTCCTTAAAGATCAAAAATCAGCTTTTAAGCCTGATATTACTCAATCCTTGAGATTGACTTTAAAGATTGGGAATTACAAACTCATGGAATTCGATGATATCTAAACTCGAGCTTGAACGAGAAAATATTTTGATCAAAATTAAAACCGAATTGTTTTCTGAAAACCTATTTTCAATGCGTTCATTACCATTGAACGTAAAATCCTAGGAATTCACCTGGAATTCATTAGGTCACCTGAACCAAATCGGGTGTCAACCGTAAGAACGGTGGTTGCATAGCATAGTCAAAGACAGGACCTTGTGCCAGACCGAAAATCTATAGGGTGATCTTTAATATTGCTCCTACAAAGGATAGTAATTGCATCCGACACGTTATAGACCATAATCAAAAGCATGTCACGGGAAAGTGCCTTAATAGTTGCTTGGTCATCGCTTTCCTTTACAACCGGACGGTCGTTTACCGAAAGGTAATATACAGGACAAGTAAACTAGACATGTGCTTTCCTAATACAAGGTTAGCAAGTGGGTGACACAAAACCGCAAGTTTTGAGCAAAAATTTTAAAATATGAAACCCACGCAACCCACAAAAATATTTTTTAAACACTGGTGAAGGGTTATTCCGGAAAACTTATCTAGGATAAAATCTAGAATGAATTTTCAAAAGAACAAATGTTTTCATAAAGATCCAATTACCTTAAAGGATCTAAATTTTCATAGTCATGTGGGACTGTAAACCACATCGTTACTATCATTGTTTATACCGCCATATCTAAATCACTGATGTATAAAGTGTGAGAATAAAAAAAGTGATTCGAGTGAAGTGTGATTTTATTTTAAGTTCTGTATTGCTTGAGGACAAGCAACGCTCAAGTGTGGGGATATTTGATAGTGCTCCAAATGAACATATATTTAGGCACAATATCCTTCCAATATGTAAAGCTTTTAGTTGTAATTGTTCTATTTTTATGTAATATTCGTTTAAATAAATAAGTGCAAAGACAAAAGAAGAAAACGACGATTTAAAGACGTAAATGACCAAAAAAGCTCAAATGTACAAGATATAATTCAAGTGGTTCAAATTATTAATGAGGAACGTCTAAAAATGACAAGAGTACAAGCCGTAAAATGCAAAGTACAAGATATTAAATCATACGAAAAGGCGTTCGAAAATCCGGAACAGGGACATGAACCAACTAGCAACGCGCGACGCAACGGACCTAAAATTACAAATTAACTATGCACATAAATATAATATAATATATAATTAATTCTATAAAATTATATATATATATTATATTTATATATTAAAAACCTTCGGCAAGCTAGGATCCAAATTGTGTGAGCTGGAAATCAAACCTCCGCACTCGCGGAGCTGTGAAGCACAAAAGCTCCGCACTCGCGGAGCTGTATAGTGAAACGTGGACCTATAAAAGGCCGCGAATTCTGCTCGATGAGTATAATCATCTTTTTCTAATCTATCTCTCAAATATATATTTATATTTATATTTTAATTATAATTATAATTTTAATATTAAATTAATGATAATAATAAGGTTATGTTAGTCGAATGTTTTAAGGTTTTGTAAGTCGAAACTCTGTCCGTGTAACGCTACGCGATTAATAACCACTGTAAGCTATGTTCTTCCTTTTTAATTTGATGTCTTGTAACTAAGTTATTATTATGCTTATTTAAATCGAAGTAATCGTGATGTTAGACTAAATATTAAAGACGAGGTTATTGGGCTTTATACCATAATTGGGGTTTGGACAAAAGACCGACACTTGTGGAAATTAGACTATGGGCTATTAATGAGCTTTATATTTGTTTAATTGAATGATAGTTCGTTAATTTAATATAAAGATTTTCAATTGGATTTACCTATAAATAACCATATACACTCGATCGGACACGATGTGCGGGATATTTATAAGTACTAATAATCGTTCATTTAACCGGACACGAGAATGGATTAATAGTCAATGGACTCATTAAAACATGGGTGAATTATGTACAAGGACACTTGGTATAATTGATAATAAAGTATTATTACAGTTTAAGTCCCCAATTAGTTGGAATATTTGACTTCGGATATAAGGATAATTTGACAAGAACACTCGCACTTTATATTTATGACCGATGGACTGTTATAGACAAAAACCAGATGGACATATCGAATAATCCAGGACAAAGGACAATTAACCCATGGTAATTAATTAAAATCAACACGTCAAACATCATGATTACGGAAGTTTAAATAAGCATAATTCCTTTATTTCATATTTCATCGCACTTTTATTTACTGTCATTTTATTTATTGCATTTTTATTTATCACACTTTTTAATTATCGCAATTTTATTTACCGTCATTTTATTTATCACACTTTAATCGCATTTTATTTATCGTTATTTAATTTATGCTTTAAATTAAGTTATATTTATTTTTAATATTTTACATTAGGTTTTAATTGTGACTTAAGACATAAAATCGACAAACCGGTCATTAAATGATAAAACCCCCTTTTTATAATAATAATACTACTTATATATATATATATATATATATATATATATATATATATATATATATATATATAGTTTAAAATAAAATATAGCGTTAAACTTGGTTAGCTCCCTGTGGAACGAACCGGACTTACTAAAAACTACACTACTCTACGATTAGGTACACTGCCTATAAGTGTTGTAGCAAGGTTTAGGTATATCCATTCTATAAAGAAATAAATAACTTGTGTAAAATTGTAGCGTATTTAATAGTATTTCGTAGTAGTAAAATAATAATATTTCGTATACCATCTCTCGCACATCAGTATTGTCTAATTGAATGAAAACTCATTGGAATCTGTCGAACCTATCTTCAAATTAGTTAATCTAATAATTATTAAACGATTATGAATGTCCTATTTAGTGACGTTTATACGACATCTTTTACAAATCATTTAATTAATCAATTGGATTGGGTAATTTATTATTCATTATGGCCAAGTGAATTAATTAATGTATCATGGACTAATTATAACAGGGGTAGATTGCATACAAGGATAATTGGTGTAATTGTTAACAAAGTATTAAAACCTTGGATTACACACAGTCGATAACCTGGTGTAATCATTCACAAAGTATTAAGACCTTGTTACAGTTTAAGTCCCCAATTAGTTGGAATATTTATCTTCGGGTATAAGGGTAATTTGACGAGGACACTCGCATTTTATATTTATGACCGATGGACTATTATGGACAAAAACCAGATAGGTTTCAAATAATCCAGGACAAAGGACATTTAACCCAGAGTAATAAATTAAAATCAAAATGTCAAACATCATGGTTACGGAAGGTTAAATAAGCATAATACTTTTATTTTATATCTCATCGTACTTTTATTTACTGTCATTTTATTTATCGTCATTTATTTATCGTTATTTATTTTACGCACTTTAATTATCGTCATTTATCTTTACGTTTTATTTAAAATCGATAAACCGGTCATTAAACAGTAAAACCCCCCTTTTATAATAATTACTACCAATATATAATTATATATATATTATATAAATATAATTGTTAAAAATATAGTACGTAATCACTAGCTCCCTGTGGAACGAACCGGACTTACTAAAAACTACACTACTCTATGATTAGGTACACTTCCTATAAGTGTTGTAGCAAGGTTTAGGTATATCCCATCCATAAATTAATTAAAACTTGTATCATTTCGTATAATATTTCGTAGTAAAAATAATAGTATTTTGTATACCTCTGCTCGCACATCACATTGGTGTATTTATTTAGAACCCTATATACCTTACTTTCTAACGAATATCCTAAGAACACTCCCTCGTAAGCTTTGGGTTCAAACTTTGTAAGAAATTCCTTTTTGTTTAAGATGAAGCATTTGCACCCGAATACTTTAAGACGACTTCAGTTTTTCCTTTTAACAACCCCATTAGATTGAGGTGTGAAAGGAGCCGAGAAATTATGAGAAATACAATTTAAATCACAAAAGACTCCAAATTGAGCATCATTATCAAATTCTCTACCATAATCCGTTCTTATTGTTACTATAGTACAACCAAGTAAATTTTGTATTTTAGTAGCAAAAATTATAAATCTTTCACACGCTTCATTTTTATGCTTTAGCGATAGTGTCCATGTATATCTTGAAAAGTCATCTACTATCAATAAAGTATAAAAATTTCCTCCATAGCTTTGTACTGCCGATGACCCAAATAAATCCATGTGTAAAAGTTCTAGACATCTTCTGGTAAAGATAAAGTTCTTAGGCTTATGGCTTTCATGAACTTGTTTTCATACTTTGCATGCATCACAAAAATGACTTTCGTATTTCAATTTAGGCAAGTCTCTAACTATGTCTTTTGAAGAAATGTTATGAATTAATTTCATATTAGCATGCCCTAGTCTTCTATGCCACAAAGTAGTAGTATCATGTATAGAGGTTAGAAAAATATCTACATGTTTGAAGTCATCTAGTTTACATGTATAAAAGCCTTTCTTCCTAATTCCATTTATGACACTTTTACCATCTTTCATTATGTGTGAGAAATTTTTAGTAAATGTCATGTTATAACCTTTATCACATATTCTTCCCACACTTAGCAAGTTAAAGCTTAGGTTTTTAACGTGTAACACATTGTCAAGTGTAGTCTTTTGATTAGTAATGTTACCTTTACCGACGATTTTTCCTTTTACATCGCCACCAAAGATTACATCACCTCCAATGTGCTCCGTATACTTTGTGAAGAACTCTTTGTTTCCCGTCATATGTGTTGTACATCCACTATCAATTATCCAATCTTCATTTTGTACAACACCATTGAGACAAACCTATATTTAATCAATCAATAACTTTGGTACCCAATGTTTGTTGGGTCCGGGATGATTAGCATCAAAGATTCCTACTCTAACCAATATTTTCACAATTTTGACATTATTGTTCTTTTTGAGATGTGTTTTAGTTTCGGTCTTGTTACTCCTAGTATTTTTATTCATCGTTCTTTTTAAAGAATTTTTTACAAGTGACTTGACTTCTTTCCTATTTGTTTCAACTTGATCAATCATGTTAGCCTTTGTTGATTTTTCTCCTTTTGGTTTTTCTACTACTTTGGGTTTTTCTTGGGGTTTAACAAACACGATTGGTTTATGTTTAGATGTTTCTACCTTAAGAGTATTCTCCTTATATCTTAACCCTTGTTTGTTATTCTTTGGTTTTTGAACTTTCAAAATGTTTTCTAGCACTTTACTACTTCCATCATATTTTGAAAATTTAATTCTATTTTCGAGTATTTTGTTAGCTTTGTCTAAAATAAGGTTTTCATGTTTTAAATCATCACATGTGAGACATTCTTGTGAGTTAGAGATTCTTTCTTTGAGTTGTAAGATTTCTAGCCTAAGTAAGTTGTTTTATTCCTTCAGGCTTATGTTGTTATTACTTACTCTATTACTCAAAACACATAATTTAACAAAGTTGTCATTATTAAATTCAAATGTATTTGAAAGTACCTTATTGTCGGTTTATCCGACTTATGATGCTTCGTCGTTTTCATTTGGATTATCAATGGCCATGAGACACATTTCTTTTCCCTCTTTTTGTGCGTCGTTTTCTTCATCATCCCATGCACCTCCAAGAAATGCCTTTTCATTCTTTCTCTTTGGACATTCACTTATCAAGTGATTTGGATCACCGCACCCAAAGCATTTTCCCACAAACTTCTTCTTGGAATCGAATGGTGTCTTCTTTGGTTCCATTGGAGAAGGAACATGGTTTCCCGGCCTTCGATAAAGCTTCTTAAATGAGCGAACAATGAAAGCAAGTTGTTCTTCATCATTTAGAATGTCATCAACATCATCATCGACATCATATTCTTCATGAATCTTAGCCTTTAGAGCAATTGACTTGTTCTTCTCTCTTTTGGCCTTTTCTACTTCATCATCTTTGTCTAGTATGACCTCATGTACTTTGAGATTTCCAATGAGTTCATCTAGAGTCAACTTTTCCACATTCTTTAATTCATCAATGGCCGTCACTTTTGGTCTCCATCTTGATGGTAGAGCTCTCAAGAATTTTCGAACATATTGCTTATCCGTATATATTGTACTTAAAGCTTTCAAACTTGAACAAATATTGTTAAATCTAGTATAATCACTATCTATTTTCTCATAATCTTCAATAGCAAATTGTTCATACTTTATTTTCTATGACTTGCGGGTTTCCATGATGAGTAACCATGATACTATCCCAAATCTCTTTAGCACTACCCATAATAAAAACTCCCTCATATTCTTTCCTAGGCAAAGCATTAAAAATGGTCATTTTTAATTCATAGTTTTTGCTTACATCTACTTTGTGTTCCTTAGACCACTCTTCCTCGGGTATAAAGATTTAGTTTTTCTATCATCACCAAACTTAAATGGAACATAATCACCTTTAGTAATGATGTTCCAATAGTCTATGTCTTTAAAGCAGACTTTCATTTCAAATCGAAGCTTCCAATAACAAAATCCTTCACTTTTAAGACGTGGAGGCCTTTGCACAGAGCATCCTTCACTATAGTTCAAGTTCTCAAACTTTTGTTCCATGATCTTAAACTCTATGATTTGCAAAAATAAGTCTTAATTCCAAATTAGTATTTTTTAGCAAAACGTTTAGAGCAACAGCTCTGATACCAATTGTAAGTAACTAGAGAGGGGGGTGAATAGTTACTTAGTCGAATTTAAAAAATAATAATTTTGTAACGTTTTGTTGAACTTGAACTTGATATAGTGTGATTTGAAATGTTTGCTCTTAAACACTACGTATAAGATATATGTATGCGTAAATGTAATCAAAAAGATAAGGGAAGAGAGAACAAACAAAACAATATATAGTGGTTCGGGAAGATGTTAACTAATCTTCCTTAATCCACTCCCCAATTCTACGAATTGAGATTTTCTTTACTATGATACTCCAAACTTGGTGGAGTGTCCGGATACAACACTAGTACTTCGATAAACTGAAACTTGTGAACCCTTACGTCCCTTTGAAGACTTCACAATCACCTAGAGCTCTTACCACAAGATCCTAATGTACTATCCTAGTGAAAACACAACTACCTTCTAGATCTCTTTAAGAAGATAGTTTACAAGTAAACTTACAACTTAAGCTTACAAGTACTCTTGCTAGAATCACTCTAAAAGATTATAATGAATTATAAGAATGATATCAGTAAGTATAAGAAAATATGAGTGCAAGAGGTGAGTCTTCAAATGCTCTAAGGCTTGGCTTTTATAGAAAGAGAAATCTGTCTGGAAGCTGTACGACTCACTGCACGGTCGACCGTGGTTCGACCGTGTACCTCTGACATCTGATTCTTATAGCCGCTTTTGTCCTTTGATAATTGTCATTTTTCTTTGTTGAATAGCTGCAACTAAAAGCCAATTATCTGTAAAATTATCCCTATTACCCCTTTTGTTTTGGACATAAGTATAAAAGTTGAAATGTCCATAAAGGAAGAAATTCTTCAAGCTTTGAACATTTGTCATTGATTACTTAATAGGGTAATTGCAGAATTTTGTCTCTTAACAAAGCATTATCTTCCAAAACTTCATCAACCTTTCTTAATTACTTGTCACTTTGCTAATAGAAGCATTTCGTCCTTTGGAATCTTATTGCATCTCAAATGAACTAGTTTGAATCTAGTTGGAGCTTACTTGGAGATTATTACATCAACATCTTACTAGTTCATAATTACACATACATAAAAATGATACATAAAAGTTATGGGAGAGCAACTCTTTTGTTGGGACTTTTAATGACCATCATTAGTATGTAGTTGAATGACATATTGTAACAAGTAAAAACTAAAACACTTTTGTATTTAATCTTATTTAAGCTTAAAATGTCATTAAGATATCATTAGGTGTGATTAGTAAAAATTAACATCTTTTAAATTCAAAGAAGGCAACTATTATAAGTATGTTTAAAAAGGTTTTGTAAATTATAGATTCCTTAAAGTGGTTTATCTTAAAATGGATGAATTTGGTTACAGAGGAAACTGCGGTCGATCCACGGTCTACCGTGAGGTTGATCGCAGATCATAGTTTTGAAAAGGATTACAGCCATTGGTACATGGTGAAATGCCCCATTCATATTAATTATAAACGTTTCATATTAATTGGTTTCTTTGCGAGGTTTTGACCTCTATATGAGACGTTTTTCAAATCTTGCATTCGTTTTTAAAAACAACCATAACCTTTATTATTGAATAAAGGTCTTAATGACATAATTTAGATTGTCTATCAAAGACAATCTCCTCAAATAAATAAGTTTTTACACAACCCATTACAATATGATCAAATATATTACAACAAATAATCCGAATGCCAGTTTAAACAATATAAACAATTATGCCGACTCCAAATCTTGACCTTGGGTTGGCATACAACAGCGGAAGCGTTTTTAATATTCACCTGAGAATAAACATGCTTAAAACATCAACAAAAATGTTGGTGAGTCATAGGTTTAATTTCTATATAATAATCATAACATTTAACAAGCCACAAGATTTCATTTAATTAAATGCGCAGGATCATTACAACTCCAAAAATCATTCATACGATGAGTCGCCTGGTAACCGACCTTAACATAGAGCGCTTAAGATATCTGGCATCATACATTCCACTATTCAAATGTATGACAAGAACCCTTCGAAGTACTAAAGCATTTCCACTATTCAAAAATGGGGGTGGTTGGTGCCCGTAGATCTACCTTTAGGATTCGCGTCAATTAGTGTTTTTCAGTAATTCTTAGGTTACCAAGCATAATAATAATAAGTACAGATATCCAGTATAACAAAACAATCGTAGAATGTAGTTCCATGAACTTGTGCTTATTTTGTAAAACATTTATAAATTTTGCATGTATTCTCATCCCAAAATAATTTAGATAGTAAAAATGGGACTATAACTCACTTGTGATGATTTCCGAATAGATGGTGATAAGACTTGGCCTTTTGACAAATTCACGAACCTAATAATAATTTTCATGTGTCAAGATATATATATATATATATATATATATATATATATATATATATATATATATATATATATATATATATATATATATATATATATATATAATATTCCATACTTATGATACTTGTGATAATTTTAATTGTCCATTGTTAGTAGTCCAACGTTCGTAGTCCAATAGTCCAATAGTCCAATAGTCCAACAGTATAAATATATATATAAATATAAATGCGTATATTGTGTTAGAATTCACTAACACTATAATATATCGTCTTAATATAATAAGACAAATAATATGTATATTGTCTGAAGCAATCCGCGACCCATTGTATACATGTCTCAGGCTCAATCACAACTCAAAGTATATAATATTTTGGAATCCACTTTGACCCACAGCTAACTCGAGATTACTGTCAATGGTGTCTAATAGTTTGTTCCAATAATATATATAGAAGAAGTCAAAATGATATGTCAAAATTTTGTATACGAATCCACGGTGATCAAGTCATATATATATATGGTGCCTTACGATCTTTATTAAGACTATAATATATTGTCATAGAACTTAATCATGACTATTATAAATTGTATTTCCATAAGTTCGGGAACAAGACATGTATAAATACATGTAGGATACAAGGTAAGTTAGCTAGGATAAGGTCAGCATCCATTTTTATAAATCATGTCCGTAGCTAAAAATTAAGAAAAATATCCAATTTTGTTTTACCCATAATTTCTTCGTTACAAATCCGTTTTGAGTGATTCGAGTTGCAATGGTTTTGTATCGAACTCAACATTATTAATCTTAACAGAAAAAGTATAGGTTTATAGTCGAAAATACAGCTTAGGTGTCAAATAAGAGAAGATAGTCATATCCGTTGTAAGAACGACATCTTGATGACCCTTTTGAAAAAACATACTTCCACTAAGACGGCGTATATTCGATTTTAAGGATTTTGGATATATTTCATATCCATATAAAAAGATTTTTCACCAAAGGAAATCTTTTAATTCAAAGTTTAAGATAGGTTTTTAAAATTAAACCCAAAACAGACCCCGTTCGACTAAGACGGCGTATATTCGATTTTAAGGTGTTCTTCGTGTTTACAAGTTTTATATCCTTATGTTAGCTTGACATACTATCATAATACATGTGTTGAAGTATTTTAAAATTCAAGTTAGAAGGATTAAGTTTATTTGCAAACAAGTTTAGAAAAAATCTAAACTATGTTCTTATTGTTATTAGTTATAACTCAAAATAAGATAGCTATATGAATATGAATGGAACGAGATTTTGAACAAGGCTATTACCTCAACTAACTAGGGTAAAGCTACTGGAAAAGATAGTAAATAATCTTTAGCTCAAAGGTATCTTTGATTGCTTGAAATTCTTGAAGTAGAATCATGGAATCAACAAAAGTTTCAAGTAAGAAATCTATCTTGATTTAAGATAGTTATGATTATATGAATTGAACCAAAGCTTGAATATATTTATTACCTTGATTATAAGATGGAAAGCTACTGATATGAAAGTAGGATTATGGATTCTAAAGAGTTGTGGAGTTGGATTGAAAGATTGGAAGTAAACTTGTACACTTGGAAGGTTATCTTGATATGTTCTGGATCAAGCTTTCTTATGATGATTCTAACTTAGCTTTTGATTCTAAAACTTGCTGAATTGTGTTGTAGTCTTGAGAGAGTGTTTGAGTATGTGTGTTTTTAGTTAGAAAAATATGAAGTAGAAATGAAAATGGAATGGATGTATAAGTAGTAAAGATGGCATGAGGTTAAGGTAAGTGTATATGATCCTTATGTTGAATTTTAGCTAAATGGTTAATACTAGTTATCAATCCATGGCTCCCACATGTTTCTTGATGTCCTAGGGTTGATAAGATGCATATTTTTATGTGTATATACTAATAGTATATACGTATAGAAATTGGTTACAATAGGGTATAAATACCGTATGAATACGAGTAGAATTCTTGATGGAATTTAATGGGAATATGAATATAGCTATCTTTGTTGAGTATAAGTATATTGATATATGTATTTAAATATTTCAAAAGTGTATTAATACATCTTAATACAATACATATATATTGATTTTAACTTAAGAGTTAATACATCGATAATCGATACATATATGTATATTGTTTCAAAGTCTTTAAGTTAGTAGTCTCATCTAATATATATAACTCATTGTTATTATACTTAATGAGATACTTAAATATCATTTAATCAAATCATAATATATATATATATATATATATATATATATATATATATATATATATATATATATATATATATATATATATATATATATATATATATATATATATATATATTCAAATATATATTCCTTTAATTAATTATTACGATATATGACGTTCGTGAAACGTCAGACAGACTGGGTGGCCAAACGTTTGTATAAAATTCATTCCAAATAACCAAGTCTTAATAAATTTGATTGCCTAATATGTTGGAAACCTTAATTATGTAAATATTAATCTTCTATATATTAGCGGAAAAATCCGGGTCGTTACATTACACACCCGTTAAATTAAATTTCGTCCCGAAATTTAGAATAGTACCTAGTTAACGTGCGATATCGGAAAACAAATGTGGGTACTTTAGCTTCATTTGGTCTTCTCGTTCCCAAGTGAATTCAAGTCCTCTACGAGCATTCCACCGACCCTTAACGATTGGTATCTTACTTTGTTTGAGTCGTTTGATCTCATGATCCATAATTTCGACGGGTTCTTCGATGAAATTTAGTTTCTCATCAATCTGAATTTCATCTAAAGGGATAATGAGATCTTCGATAGCTAGGCAGTTCTTCAGGTTCGAAACATGAAAGGTGTTGTGAATCTTTTCTAATTGTGGAGGTAGTTGAAGTCGATAGGCCACCGGCCCTATGCATTTTTCGATCTTGAATGGCCCAATGTATCTTGGGCTCAATTTCCCTCGCTTTCCAAAATGAATAACACCTTTCCAAGGTGATACCTTAAGCATAACCATATCACCCTCCTCAAACTCTAAAGGTTTCTTTCTAACATCCGCGTAGCTCTTTTGCCGACTCTGGGCTGTTTTCAATCGTTGCTGAATCTGAATGACCTTGTCGGTAGTTTCCTGGATAATTTCCGGACCTGCAATCTGTTTTTCCCCCACATCACTCCAACAAATTGGAGACCTGCACTTCCTCCCATAAAGTGCCTCGAATGGTGCCGCCTCAATGCCAGAATGATAGCTGTTGTTGTAGGAAAACTCAGCTAACGGTAGATGTCGATCCCAACTGCTTCCAAAATCAATAACACATGCTGGTAGTATGTCTTCGAGTGTCTGAATTGTCCTTTCACTCTGCCCTTCAGTTTGTGGATGATAGGCAGTACTTAAATCTAGACGAGTTCCCAACGCTTCATTTAATGCCTGCCAGAATCTGGAAGTAAATCAGCTATCACGATCAGAGATAATAGAGATTCGTATACCATGTCTAGAAACAACTTCTTTCAGGTATAATCGTGCTAATTTCTCTATACCATCCTCTTCTTTTATTGGCAGAAAGTGTGCTGACTTAGTAAGACGATCGACTATTACCAAAATCATATCATAACCACCTGCGGTTCTCGGTAACTTAGCAATGAAATCCTTGGTAATGTTTTCCCATTTCCATTCTGGGATTTCAGGTTGTTGGAGTAGACCCGATGGTTTCTGATGTTCAGCTTTGACTTTAGAAAAAGTCAAACATGCTACTACATATGTGGCTATATCGGCCTTCATTCCTGGCCACCAAAAGTTTCTCTTGAGGTCTTGGTACATTTTCCCTGCTCTGGGATGTATTGAATATCTGGTTTTATGTGCTTCATCTAGTACCACTTTCCTCAAATCCCCATTCTTTGGTACCCAGATTCTTTCAGCTAAATACCTGGTTCCGTCTTCCCGAATATTAAGCTGTTTTTCTAATCCTTTCGGTATTTCCTTTCCAAAAATTCCTTCCTTCAAAACCTCCTGTTGTGCCTCTTTTATTCGAGTAGTAAGATTAGTATGAATAATCATGTTCATAGCTTTTACTCGAATAGGTTCTCTTTCCTTTCAACTCAAGGCATCGGCTACCACATTCGCTTTCCCCGAGTGGTAACAGATTTCACAATCATAATCATTTAACAGCTCAACCCACTTACGCTGCCTCATATTTAGTTGCTTTTGATTTAAAATATGTTGGAGACTTTTGTGGTCGGTGTATACAATAAACTTGACCCCATATAGATAATGTCTCTACATCTTTAATGCAAAAACAACGGTGCCCAATTCCAGATCATGTGTGGTGTAGTTTTGTTCATGAATTTTGAGTTGTCGAGAAGCATATGCAATCACCTTCTTCCGTTGCATAAGAACACACCCAAAACCCATTCTTGATGCGTCGCAGTAGATAACAAAATCTTCCATTCCGTCAGGTAACGATAAAATAGGTGCCGTAGTCAACTTCTTTTTCAACAATTGGAAGGCACCCTCTTGTTCGGAAGTCCATTCATACTTTTTCCCCTTGTGTGTCAAGGAAGTTAAAGGTTTGGCTACTCGGGAGAAATAGTGAATAAATCTCCTATAATAACTGGCTAAACCTAAAAATTGACGTATTTGCGTTGGAGTTTTCGGGGTTTCCCAATTTTTGATGGCTTCGATCTTGGCGGGATCAACTTTGATTCCATTACTACTGACTACGTGGCCAAGAAATTGTACTTCATTTAACCAAAGAGCGCACTTAGAGAATTTTGCATAAAGTTGTTCTTTTCTTAACAACTCTAATACAAGTCTCAAATGTTTTTCGTGTTCTTGGTTATTCTTCTAATAGATAAGAATATCATCAATAAAGACAATAACAAACTTATCTAAATATGGACTACATACTCGGTGCATGAGATCCATGAAAACTGCGGGTGCATCGGTTAGACCGAATGGCATAACCTTGAATTCGTAATGGCTATAACGAGTTCTGAAGGCTGTTTTTGGTATATCGGATGCTTTAACCCTCAGTTGATGATAACCCGACCTTAAGTCGATTTTGGAGTATATGCTCGAACCTTGGAGTTTATCAAATAGGTCGTCGATTCGGGGTAAAGGGTATCGGTTTTTAATGGTTACTTTGTTCAGCTTACAGTAATCGATACACATGCGAAAAGACCCATCTTTCTTTTTAACGAATAAAATTGGAGCTCCCCATGGTGACGTACTCGGTCGGATAAAACCACGTTCTAATAATTCTTGTAGCTGACTTTGTAATTCTTTCATTTCGGTGGGCCCAAGTCTATATGGAGCACGAGCTATTGGTGCGGCTCCTGGTACAAGATCTATTTGAAATTCAACGGATCGGTGTGGAGGTAGTCCCGGTAATTCGTCCGGAAACACCTCAGGAAATTCTCTTGCAACAGGAACGTCATCGATTTTCTTTTCTTCTTTTTCAATCTTGTCGACGTGTGCTAATATGGCATAGCAACCTTTTCTTATTAGTTTGCGTGCCTTCAAACTACTAATAAGATTTAATTTGGCATTACCGTTTTCTCCGTACCTCATTAAGGGTAACCCGTTTTCTCTCGGAATGCGAATCGCCTTCTCATGACAAACAACTTTGGCTTTCACCTTGGACATCCAGTCCATTCCAATAATTACGTCGAAGCTTCCCAATTCCACCGGTATTAAATCAATTGCAAACGTTTCGCTAACTAAAATAATTTTTCGATTTCGGCAAATTTTATCAACCTTAATTAGTTTACCGTTTGCTACTTCAACTATACACTTTTTATCCAAAGTCGTTAACGGGCAATTTAATTTGGCACAAAATTCTCTACTCATATAACTTCTATCGGCACCCGAATCAAATAAAACATAAGCATGTGTATTGTTGATAAGAAACGTACCCGTAACAAGCTTCGGGTCTTCCTGTGCTTTTCCCCATTAATGTTAAAGGCTCTCCCACAGCCTTGCCTATTTCCATTCCCACACTGGTTTATGGTATGGCCCGGTTTTCCATATCCATAGCAAACAACGCCGTTATTATTTATTCCGGTATTATTTACTCCTTTGTTTCTATTTGGTCCGTAGACTTCACACTTTGCTGCAATATGGCCATTACTATTACACTTGGTACATAATTCTCTACAAAACCATTCCGGATGAAACGTATCACACCTGGGGCATATAGTTCTTTGCCTTTTGTTGTCGTCGTTGTTGTTGTTGTTGTTATTGTTGTTGTAAGGGTTATTGTTGTTGAGTCATTTATTGTTGTTATTGTTATGATTGGGATTGTTGGTGTTGTTATTATTATTGGGATGGTTGTTGCGGTTATTGTTGTGGTTGTTCTTGCGATTATTGTTGTTGTTGGGGTGATTGCGATTGTTGCTGTAGTTGTTGTTTTGATTGTTGTTGTTGTACTGGTGACCCTGATCACTGCTTATCTCCCACTTTCTTTTTCCCTATTTCATTATGGCCTCCTCGGCCGCTTCTTTCTTTATCCTTCCTGTAATTTGGCCTATCAATTTGTGGAATATACGGCTCCTTTCTGCATTGTTGCAGAGTCGTTAGCACCTACATGCTCTTGGATTCGTTCCGGCAACCCTTTTATGAATGCTTCAATTTTTGCTTCTTCGTCCTCAAATGCTCCAGGACACATTAAAGCCAGTTCATTGAAACGTCGCTCGTAGGTAGTGACATCTAACCCTTGGGTTGTCAGTGCTTTAAGCTCTACCTTGAGCTTGTTGATCTCGGTTCTGGGACGATACTCTTCCGTCATCATGTGCTTGAAAGCGGACCATGGAAGTGCGTAGGCAGTATTCTGTCCTACGTAATCCATTTGGTATTCCATCATGTCAAAGCAGTCCCCCTTAAAGTATGTATGGCATACTTAACTTTATCCTCTTCTGCGCAGTTGCTGATTGCGAACACGGCTTCAACCTTCTCTGTTCACCGCTTTAGTCCAACGGGTCCTTCAGTTCCTTCAAACTCATTGGGTTTGCAGGCCATAAAAGCTTTGTAGGAACATCCTACCCGGTTGCCATTGTTTCCTCCACTGCTGGAACCCGATTGGTTATTGTTGTTCATTGCATTCACCACTACAGCCATATTTGCAGCGAAAGCTTGAAGTTCTTCTATGTTCAATTGTTGTTGTCTAGTAGCTGGAGGAGCCATTTCCTTCAAAAATATCTGACTGAGTTAATCATATAGAATTTTAGAAGTAGCCAAAAAGTATTTTGTGGCTTAATATGAACTTATTATTATAAAAGCCTTTTCTTCATATTAGCGTTTTATAACTATAATAATGTTCATATTTAGCAGCTAACACACAAATTAACTACTAAAATTCTAATATGAAAAACTATGGTAAGTTATTACGTTACTACGTAACAATAAGTTGTAATAATAATAATAAACCTTCCATGCTTATTCTTATTATTATACAATCATAAGGAAAATTACATTGCGGATTTTCTTACAAACTTAAACACACAATATAATACATATTATACAATGCATGGAATACAGGATAGCTGCCGATGGTTCAAGAACGGCGAGATTTCTTAGATGTTGATGTTGTTTCTTTCTCGGCCAAACGTTTGGATTTTCGTTTGGATAGTTCTTTTTTCAATTCCTCCCAATTGGTTCTTTCGGCTAATTGTTTGGGAGCAAAACCAACAGTCGTTATACGAGCAGTCATTTTATAAACTAGTCTCTTAGGTGGTTCAGGTGGATGATCTCAAACATTGTGGGTCATAATAGGTTCATCGAGTTTGGGATCGGGTATAATAGCCAAAGATTTTCCCAAATCACGTTGTGGTTCGGTAATTTCCACAACTTCTTCAGGATCCTCTTCTTCGGGTTCCTCTTCGGGATCTTCTTCTGGATCCTCTTCTGGAACCTCTACTTGCAATTGTGAATCTTCTCAATTTTCCCAACAATTTTCCACTTTAATGGTAGCACCAAAAGTCAACTTTTCCGTTGGTTCATAAGTCGTATGCTTTGACTCAGCCTCCGAATCACTTGACAAGTAAATAAAATCTGAATCACTAGAGATGCTTATATGATCAGATGAAGTCATCTATCACATAATAGCAGGCACGTTAAGAGAATGATATATCTTATAATATTTATATGTTAATAATCTTATGTTTCTAACAATTATATTAAGCAATCATTTAAAAAATAATTACGGTCGACGTCTAGACTCACTAATGCATCAAAAATCAGTTAGACACACTAATGAAAAATTTTCTGATTCTCTAAGACCAACGCTCAGATACCAACTGAAATGCCCCGTTCATATTAATTATAAACGTTTCATATTAATTGGTTTCTTTGCGAGGTTTTGACCTCTATATGAGACGTTTTTCAAATCTTGCATTCGTTTTTAAAAACAACCATAACCTTTATTATTGAATAAAGGTCTTAATGACATAATTTAGATTGTCTATCAAAGACATTCTCCTCAAATAAATAAGTTTTTACACAACCCATTACAATATGATCAAATATATTACAACAAATACTCCGAATGCAAGTTTAAACAATATAAACAATTATGCCGACTCCAAATCTTGACCTTGGGTTGGCATACGATAGCAGAAGCGTTTTTAATATTCACCTGAGAATAAACATGCTTAAAATGTCAACAAAAATGTTGGTGAGTCATAGGTTTAATTTATATATAATAATCATAACATTTAATAAGCCACAAGATTTCATTTAATTAAATGCGCAGGATCATTACAACTGCAAAAATCATTCATACAATGAGTCGCCTGGTAACCGACATTAACATAGAGCGCTTAAGATATCTGGTATCATTCATTCCACTATTCAAATGTATGACAAGAACCCTTCGAAGTACTAAAGCAATTCCACTATTCGAAAATGGGGGTGGTTGGTGCTCGTAGATCTACCTTTAGGATTCGTGTCAATTAGTGTTTTTCACTAATCCTTAGGTTACCAAGTATAATAATAATAAGCACAGATATCCGGTATAACAAAACAATCGTAGAATGTAGTTCCATGAACTTGTGCTTATTTTGTAAAACATTTATAAATTTTGCATGTATTCTCATCCCAAAATAATTTAGATAGTAAAAATGGGACTATAACTCACTTGTGATGATTTCCGAATAGATGGTGATAAGACTTGGCCTTTTGACAAATTCACGAATCTAATAATAATATTCTTATGTCAAGATATATATATATATATATATATATATATATATAAATATATATATATATATATATATATATATATATATATATATATATATATATATATATATATATATATATAATTAATATTCCATACTTATGATACTTGTGATAATTTTAATTGTCCATTGTTAGTAGTCCAACGTTCGTAGTCCAATAGTCCAATAGTCCAATAGTCCAACAGTATAAATATATATATAAATATAAATGCGTATATTGTATTAGAATTCACTAACACTATAATATATTGTCTTAATATAATAAGACACATAATATGTATATTGTCTGAAGCAATCCGCGACCCATTGTATACATGTCTCAGGCTTGATCACAACTCAAAGTATATAATATTTTGGAATCCACTTTGACACACAGCTAACTCGAGATTACTGCCAATGGTGTCTAATAGTTCGTTCCAATAATATATATAGAAGAAGTCAAAATGATATGTCAAAACTTTGTATACGAATCCACGGTGATCAAGTCATATATATATATATATATATATATATATATATATATATATATATATATATATATATATATATATATGGTGCCTTACGATCTTTATTAAGACTATAATATATTGTCGTAGAACTTAATCATGACTATTATAAATTGTATTTCCATAAGTTTGGGAACAAGACATGTATAAATACATGTAGGATACAAGGTAAGTTAGCTAGGATAAGGTTAGCATCCATTTTTATAAATCATGTCCGTAGCTAAAAATTAAGAAAAATATCCAATTTTGTTTTACCCATAATTTCTTCAAGTGATTCGAGTTGCCATGGTTTTGTATCGAACTCAACATTATTAATCTTAACAGAAAAAGTATAGGTTTATAGTCTAAAATACAGCTTAGGTGTCAAATAAGAGAAGATATGACCCTTTTGAAAAACATACTTCCACTTAGAGTTTAACAATGGATTTTGGATATATTTCATATCAATATAAAATAAGATTTTTAACCAAATAAAATCTTTTAATTCAAAGTTTAAGATAGGTTTTTAAAATTAAACCCAAAACAGCCCCGTTCGACTAAGACGGCGTATATTTGATTTTAAGGTGTTCTTCGTGTTTACAAGTTTTATATCCTTATGTTAGCTTAACATACTGTCATAATACATGTGTTGAAGTATTTTAAAAGTCAAGTTAGAAGGATTTAGTTTATTTGCAAACAAGTTTAGAAAAAATCTAAACTATGTTCTTGTTGTTATTAATTATAACTCAAAATAAGATAGCTATATGAATATGAATCAAACGAGATTTTGAACAAAGCTATTACCTCAACTTACTAGGGTAAAGCTACTAGAAAAGATAGTAAATAATCTTTAGCTCAAAGGTAGCTTTGATTGCTTGAAATTCTTGAAGTAGAATCATGGAATCAACAAAAGTTTCAAGTAAGAAATCTATCTTGATTTAAGATAGTTATGATTATATGAATTGAACCAAAGCTTGAATATGTTTATTACCTTGATTATAAGATGTAAAGCTACTGATATGAAAGTAGGATTATGGATTCTAAAGAGTTATGGAGTTGGATTGAAAGATTGGAAGTAAACTTGTACACTTGGAAGGTTATCTTGATATGTTCTTGATCATGCTTTCTTATAATGATTCTAACTTAGCTTTTGATTCTAAAACTTGCTGAATTGTGTTGTGTTCTTGAGAGAGTGTTTGAGTATCTGTGTTTTTAGTTAGAAAAATATGAAGTAGAAATGAAAATGGAATGGATGTATAAGTAGTAAAGATGGCATGAGGTTAAGGTAAGTGTATAGGATCCTTATGTTGAATTTTAGCTAAATGGTTAATACTATTTGTCAATCCATGGCTCCCACATGTTTCTTGCTGTCCTAGGGTTGATAAGATTCAGATTTTTATGTGTATATACCAATAGTATATACGTATAGAAACTGGTTACAATACGGGTATAAATACCGTATGAATACAAGTAGAATTCTTGATGGAATTTATTGGGAATATGAATATAGCTATCTTTGTTGAGTATAAGTATATTGATATATGTATTTAAGTCTTTCAAAAGTGTATTAATACATCTTAATACAATACATATATATTGATTTTAACTTAAGAGTTAATACGTCGATAATCGATACATATATGTATATTGTTTCAAAGTTTTTAAGTTAGTAGTCTCATCTAATATATATAACTCATTGTTATTATACTTAATGAGATACTTAAATATCATTTAATCAAATCATAATATATATATATATATATATCCAAATATATATTCCTTTAATTAATTATTACGATATATGACGTTCGTGAATCGTCAGACAGACTGGGTAGCCAAACGTTTGTATAAAATTCATTCCAAATAACCAAGTCTTAATAAATTTGATTGCCTAACATGTTGGAAACCTTAATTATGTAAATATTAATCTTCTATATATTAGCGGAAAAATCCGGGTCGTTACACATGGCATCTACGGTCAGACTCACGGTCGACCGTGGTGCAGCCGCATAGCAAAACCAAGTTAATTATTTATGTATTGGTATTTTTCTAGAGATAGTGTAGGCTTATGAACTCATGTCATCTTACATATGATCAAACACTTATTTCTTTTGTGTCATCTTCAAAACAAAGTGATTAACTTTTGAATATTATATTTGGATTCTTAACCAACAAGCTGAGGTAGCTTAATTATCATGATGAACTTAAAGGATGTCGAACGCTCTAAAGGCTTATCAGGCGATCAATGATCTTAATAATGTTGATTCATATATTGATAATGAACTGTACGTACTTTAAAAACATTAATATATATATATATATATATATATATATATATATATATATATATATATATATATATATCTATGTGTGTGTGTGTGTGTGTGTGATAAACAATGTTCAATTAGGATCAATTATGATAGACGATGTTCAGTTAGGTTAACCAACATGAACTTATATATTGCCGATTTTCGAGACAAAAATTATATATAATTAAAAAAACATTTTATGACTAATTAAATTATATATGTGTACATTTATTCTATAAAGTTTATAAATTAATTATTAAGTATTGATAGTATCAAATACATTTGGTATAAGTTATATTATTTATTTAACTTATATTTAACTTATAACTTATACTTCTATTATTTTAATTATATATTAGTATTTATTTAATATTCCATATGTAAATATGTAACTAGATAGAGAAGTTATCCTCAATTAATTTTCACCAAAACTTACCCTCTCAAACAATGATATGGCGAAAAAGGATGGTTTATTTTAGTGCGATGTCCTTAGGTCACTAAACGTCAATTCAGGATATCAACAGAGGCTGATTGTTTAATTTATATATGTTGGGCCTAAATCTATTATTCCTTCATATAGGTTAGCAAGGGCAAATATGAAGTAGGGTCGTTCCTTGAGCGGTCGAATTTAAAATGAAGCTTATTCAGATAATTTAGTGATTAAGACACCAATTTATTCTAGACACCACTTTATCAGAAATATCAAATTATGTGAAGACAATAGTTGGGTTGAATTGTTTATATAATTGTAATTAAAATATTAAAGCAATATAATTAAAATAAGGAAACTAAAATAAGCTAGCTAGCATGCAACAGCTAAAGACAGATAAGACGTGGTGCACCATGATTTAAGATAACGAAGTGTCGGGATGATTGCAAGACACTCCTTGGATAGGTGTAAACACTAGATTCCCTACTTATTGATTTCTCGATTAACATATGTAATACCCCGTCAGAATCCACTAACGGAATATTAACTCATGGTCCTACAGTTTAGCAATCACGCCCTCTATATGAGACGTTTTCAAAAAGTATTCGCATTAATTATCAAATTAAGTCATTTATTAAAGAAAATGTAACTGGAAAACGTTTGAGATAAATGACTAATGTATATGAACGCAAAACATCTCGAAAGAAAATATTTTAAATGCGAATATTTGTTCTTGAAATAAAATGTTAAATATGCTGGACACCGTCCAGTTCTAGCAGCAAACAGCATAATAACTTCAGTTAAGCGGAAGCATTGCCTCTAAGTACCTGAGATGAAACATGCAAAACGTCAACGAAAAACGTTGAGTGAAACAATAGGTTTAGTAAATCATTTCGTAAGTTAGGCCACAAGATTTTATTGGAAAACATCATAGGAAAAGTATACATTATCATGAGCACTTGATTATAAAGATTTAACCTTTGCGTGAGCCGAGCACACATCTTTAGTTTACCCTATCATGGCGCTACACCGATCAAGTGTACGAGTAACAACAGAATAAGCACCAGTTATGTTGAGGTGAGGTTTGTCAAACCTAACGATACCGTCCCTATAAGTCGAGCTTACAAAGTAACTAATATAATCAAGCTAAGGGATTCTTGATCTGAACTCATATGTATAGTCGTTTAAGTTACTTATGCCTAATATGTAAAAAATTTGTAAAAATCATGCATCTCATCCCTGTAAAAACGTAGTAGGGACTGTAGACTCACCTTCGCAAAAGCACTTGTAATTTCTTAGCAAAACGCACTGTTGTCGAACAATCTCGACTGAACAACGCAACCTAAATAAGTAAATCATCTTAAGTATACACTTATAGGTCAAACCATGTCAACCCATAGTGTACGCAAAGTCCTAGTGCTCAGACTTACTCAACGAACAAGTAAAAGTCAACTAATCCAAGCAAGTCAATAAAAGTCAACCAAAGTCAAACCAAAAGTCAACTCGGTTAAAGTGGTCAAATAAAGTCAAACATCTCAATAGGTCATGCAAACATGATCAATAAGTCAAATCTAGGTCAAGTATCACTTTACGAGTCATAATTAAGCATATTGCACTTTTGCACCTTAAAGCACGCCTTAGAAATTCGTACGTCGTAGAAAGATCTAAATATAGCTCATAGCACATAAATCATTAAATCATGAATAACTTCAGATCATAACTACACTTAAAATAGATTCCAAAAAGTTCGGCCAAAGCCTCATACGATAAATAAAGTTCCAATATCAGAAAGGGTCTAATCATAGTTCATTACAGCAATTTCTGCCCGCGCGTCAGTTTTTAAACATTTTTCAAAAAATATAGAAAATAGATTTTGACAAACGGCCAATTGGAGTCATCTCAAAACATCTGAAAGTTTTAGTTATAAAATAATCATAAACATTTCTTTAGCCAATTTGTACAGTTTTGCAAACATTTACAGACTCATCAGTTTTTAATCATCAACTAGACACATCACTTAGATGAGCATATATGTCATGGAAAATCACATTCTCATAAGTTCGAATACAAATGAAACATGTCAAGTAACATATATACTAACATATTCCAGAAGATGAAAGTCTTAATCAACTCCTAGTTCACTCTATCAATTTTTATGTAACATTGAAAAACGATTCAGCTCACTTTAAAAACCAAATATTCGTTTTGACATAACGGGAGCATTACATAACCTTTTGACGAAAATCTTAAGTCCAATTTGCATAAATTTTCATAAGGAATACAGTAGTACACTTTATATAAGCTAAAACACAAATCATTCAACTCATAAAATTCGGATTACGCACAAAACCTAGTCAAATCTTCGATTAAGCATATCTTAAGCATACGATAACTAAATCACGCAAAATCGGAGTCTAAAATTAATAGCTTTTCGATATATTTCCATTTAAACATATTACAAGATCATATCTCATGTCAATAAAATCAGACCAAGAAATACGACGTTAATAACACTAGACACCATTAATTGAGCACTAGACTTGATTACACTATGTAATTGCATAAAATTCAGATTTAGAAAAGTTAGATTTTGTGATTATACCTCAAAAGATCAATTAAACGACAATACTAGACGTAGAACGATGTGTATAGCAACTTTGATGCACATGGTTTCTTCTAATTTCAACTTGTGATGGTGGTTGTGGGGTGGTGATGGCCGACGGCCAAGAGGGAGAGGGAGAGAGGGAGAAGTCGACTAGAATTGGAAAAATAAGGGTTCCCATGATTTGCTTTCCTATTTATAGATAGTAATTAGGGCCTAATTAAGATAACTAGTGACCTTGTAGCCCAAGTCAAGTCCATATGGGTATCCACTAGGGAGGTTCGACCGTGAGGCCCTATAGGGGTGTTCCTGGGCTCGTTTTGCTTATTTACTTGAATGTGCGTGGTCCGTTTCGAATGCCGTTAACCGTGCCGGGTCTTCGGAAGGTTAACTAGTCGTTGAAACAAAATCACCTAATTTAATTCATTAAATGAATAATAAATTAAATTAGTTTTTCTTAAAGTTAATAATTATTGAAAATAATTATTTCGTCGTTTTTCTGAGTTCCCTAAACTGAAAAGCTTTCTAGGAGATTAACTTAATCGTAACATTTTCTAGTTATTTCACTTTTCTAAATAAATTCATAAATTAATATAACCTATTAATTCAAGAATCTCTCTAAGACGCATGCATTTAATTCTATTTAACACATAAGTCTAAGTAACCACCGTTAAATACTTAACGGACAAGTAACGATAGTAAACAGAAAAAGTTGGGTTGTTACATTACCCACCTGTTACGAAAAATTTCGTCCCGAAATTTTAGTGCTCATCCGCTGTAGTTGTCTCCTCGGGAAATAGTTGCGGATACTTAAATCTCATATGATCTTTACGTTCCCACGTGAATTCTGGTCCTCTACGGGCATTCCATCTAACCTTAACGAGCGGAATTCTGCTTTGCTTTAGTTGCTTAGCCTCGCGATCCATAATCTCAGCAGGTTCTACAATGAAATTAAGCTTAGGATCAACTTGTACTTCGTCTAAAGGAATTACCAAACTTTCGTCTGATAAACATTTCTTCAAATTGGAAACATGAAAAGTATCGTGAATCTCACTAAGTTCTTGCGGCAACTTCAATCTATAAGCTACCGGTACAATTCTTTCGGTAACCTCAAACGGTCCAATATACCTCGGACTTAACTTTCCTCTCTTGCCAAAATGCACTACACCCTTCCGGGGTGATACTTTGAGCATAACCTTGTCTCCAACCTGAAATTTCAAATCTTTCCTTCTAATATCGGCATAACTCTTTTAAAGATCTCACGCTATTTTCATTCTCTCTCGTATCTGCGCAATCTTCTCAGTCATTTCGTGTACAATTTCAGGACCAGTTAACTGACTATCTCCTAACTCAGTCCAACATATAGGTGATCTGCACTTTCTGCCATACAGTGCTTCAAAAGGCGCTGCCTTTATACTTGCGTGATAACTATTGTTGTAAGAAAACTCTACTAATGGTAGATGTTTATCCCATTCAATTCCAAAGTCAATAACACACGCTCTTAACATATCTTCTAATGTCTGAATGGTTCTCTCACTTTGACCATCAGTCTGTGGATGGTATGCTGTACTCATATCTAAACGAGTTCCCATAGCCTCTTGCATAGCTTGCTAGAATCTAGATGTAAATCTACTATCTTTGTCGGAAATAATGGATAGCGGCACTCCATGTCGAGAAACTACTTCTTTTATGTAGATCTGTGCTAACCTCTCCATCTTATCTGTTTCCTTAATCGGTAGAAAATGAGCAGACTTCATAAGACGATCAACGATAACCCAAATCGTGTCATAACCTCCTACCGTTTTAGGAAACTTAGTGATAAAATCCGTTGTAATATTCTCCCACTTCCATTGTGGAATCTCTGGTTGTGTCAACAATCCTGACAATTTCTGATGCTCTGCCTTAACTTTTGCACAAGTCAAGCACTTACCAACATAAGTAGCGATATCAGCTTTCATATTAATCCACCAATACAGTGCCTTAAGATCTTGGTACATATTGTCAGATCCAGGGTGAATAGAATCCCTTGTCTTGTGTGCCTCTTCTAGCACTAGTTCCCTTAATCCGCCAAACTTCGGTACCCAAATTCTGTCGATAAAATATCGGGTTCCATCATCTTGAGTAATGAACTTATTATCGATTCCTTGAAGCGATTTAGTAACAACATTCTCTTATTTCAACGCCTCTAACTGTGTGTCACATACCTGAGAAGTAAGGTTCCTTCAAATAGTCAAGTTCAATGCTCTAACTTGAATAGGCTTAACTCTATCCTTCCTACTCAAAACATCTGCCACTACATTAGCCTTACCAGGATGGGAGCTAATGTCGCAGTCGTAGTCGTTCAATAGTTCGATCCAACGTCTCTGTCTCATATTAAGCTGTTTCTGATCGAAAATATGCTGCAAACTCTTGTGATCCGTGAATACAGTAAACTTAGTACCATACAGATAGTGTCTCCACATCTTCAATGCAAAGACTACAGTACCAAGTTCTAAATCGTGAGTCATATAGTTCAACTCATGTATATTCAGCTATCGCGATCCATACGCAATCACTTTCATACGTTGCATCAACACGCAACCAAAACCCTGTCGTGAAGCATCGCAGTAAACCATGAAATCCTCAGTTCCTTCGGGTAAAGACAAAATTGGTGCAGTCGTCAACTTCTCTTTTAACAACTGAAATGCAGCTTCATGCAACTCTGTCTATTCATACTTCTTACCCTTGTGAGTCAATGCTGTTAACGGTCGGGCAATAGTAGAAAATCTCTCAATGAATCTTCTATAATAACCGGCGAAACCTAAGAATTGTCGTATCTGCGTTGGCGACTTAGGAGTCTCCCATTTATTAACCGTCTCTATCTTCGCAGGATCAACTTGGATACCATTGACACCTACGATATGACCCAAAAATTGCACTTCTTGCAGCTAAAAGTCACATTTCAAAAATTTCGCGTACAACTGCTCCATCCTGAGCATCTCTAGTAACAAACAGAGATGTTGCTCATGTTCCTTCTCATTCTTAGAGTATACCAAAATATCATCGATGAACACAATAACAAACTTGTCTAGATATGGCTTACACACACGGTTCATGAGATCCATGAACACAGCCGGTGTGTTCGTCAATCCAAATGGCATTACAGTAAATTCATGATGACCATAGCGTGTCCTAAACGCTGTCTTTGGTATATCTACCTCTTTCACTCTCATCTGATGATAACCTGATCTCAGATCGATCTTAGAGTAACACACTGATCCTTGCAATTGATCAAACAAATCATCAATCCTCGACAACGAATATCTATTCTTGATAGTTAACTTATTCAACTCCCTGTAATCAATATAGAGTCTCATAGATCCATCCTTCTTCTTCAAAAACAGCACTGGAGCTCCCCATGGTGAAGAACTCGGTCGAATGAATCCTTTGTCTAAAAGCTCTTACAGTTGACTAGACAACTCTTGCAATTCTGGTGGTACAAGTCTATACGGTGCACGCGCTACTGGTGCTGCTCCGGGAACTAAATCAATCTGGAACTCTACATCTCTATGCGGAGGTAATCCAGGTAACTCATCTGGAAACACGTCAGAAAATTCTCTACAATGGGAAAATCTTCGATTTTGTTGCCTTCAGATTCAGTTTTGCTCACGTGAACTAGCATAGAAAGATAACCCTTTCTCATATGTTTTTGCGCATTCAAACAGTTAATAAAATGTAACGGCGTATTGCTTCGCTCTCCATACACCATTAGAGGTTCACCTTCAATAACAAGAATGCGAATTGCCTTATGATAACAAACGATGTCGACCATATTCTCGGCTAACCAATCCATTCCAACAACAAGGTCGAAACTTCCTAGCTTGATCGGTGTCACATCTATCTTAAATGACATTCCAAAGTCAAAGTACAATCACGATAAACCTTATCAGAACTCATTAGATTACCATTCCCTATTTCTATATAGTATAAGTTTTCTAACGACGATATAGGATTCTTAAGATTATGGCAAAAATATCTAGACACAAAGCTTCTATCAGCTCCAGAATCGAAAAGTACATAAACATGTTGATTATCGAGAAGAAACGTACCCGTGACTAGCTTAGGATCATCACTAGCTTCATTAGAGTTAATGTTGAATGCCCTTCCTCTTGCAGGTTCATCAGTCTTACTAGAAGTTGGACAATCCTTCCAGAAATGACCTTCTTTTCCGTACCCATAACACATATTCGTACCAGCTCTACACTCGGCAGCCACATGTCCATTCTTCTTACACTTATCACACCTCTTCATACAATCTCCTTGGTGATGCCTATTACATTTAGCACACAACGGTAACTTTCCCTTATAACTAGAATTAGCATTCGGTGTTGCTGTGTTGCCCTTAGCAGTATCATGTTTCTTAAAGGGTTGCTGGTTGAAATTCTTCCCCGATTTGTTATTATTGTTGTTCCATTTCCTCTTGTTATCATAAGTTTTAGTCTCAGTTGAGGCAGGAGTCTTTCCTCGCTGTTCAACTTGGTCTATCAACTCACTAGCCATCTCAACAGCTTCTTGTATGGTTCTCGGCTTCAAAGTAGTCACACCACTTTGAATATTCTCGGTCAAACCTTTCGCATACAGAGTGATCTTGTGGCGTTCGGGAGTAACCATATGTGGACACATGAGAGCAAGCTCAAAGAATCTCTTGTTGTAACTGGCCAAATTAGTACCCACTAGCTTCAAGTTTTGGAGTTCCCGCTCCATCTTAACAGTTTCAGTGTAAGGAGAATACTCTTCGATCATCCGTCGTTTCGAATCCTCCCATGGAGTCTCAATAGCCTGTTCCATACCTACAAAATTTGCATAAGTATTCCACCATTTCAAAGCACCATCAGATAGCTTACATGATGCAAACTTCGTTCTATCCGCATCTCTACAACCGCTGATACAGAAAACAGACTCAAGCTTCTCAAACCAACGAGTCAAACCAACTAGACCTTCGGTTCCATTAAATGAGTGTGGTTCACAACTCAAAAAAGTCTTATACATACACCCTGCTTGTCTATTGTTTTGAGTATTAGTTGCATCCTGGTTTCGCTAATTGGTAGCGTTCACATTGTTGTTGGTTCAATTTCGGAGTTCTTCCACTGCCTCGGCCAATCCTTCGGAGATCCACCGACGAACATCAGCTTGGGAAACTGGCTTGGGCGTCATTATCTTTCTGGTCAAGATAACACATTTGGTTAGCATCAAAGAAATTGACATATAAAAATTATACTAGCAACGGGAATGATGCATAGTAGATAATATTAAATCATAGTAATTTTAGTAGGACTAAAGATAAGTACTAGCGATACATAGCGTGTAGTAGTAACAGTAGTAAGGACAATGTACACTAGTAGCATTATCATTAATTGACAATAGTAGTAGCAAAACTAAGCATGATCAATCATTAATAAATTTAACACATAATGTAATAAAAATCTCATTCAAACATCATGCATAACCAACAAAAGTAACATATCTCTCATGTCATAAGCAAAACCACATAAGTAAAACCACATCTAGCAATGTATGTGTGAATATCAAATAATAACCAATAATATTCAACTAGTATTCAATAGCGTGGAAAAAGTCTAATCACGCGATCTCTATTTGCATTTTTGAAGCTCCTTCAACAAATACTCGACCATCTTCTCCAAGTTTTCAACTCGCGACGTGAGGCCACTAGGGTTGTTGTCATTAGCAGTAGCTATAGAGGTACTAGGTTTAGAAGTAGATGTAGAAGCATCATAGGGATGAAAACGGCGACACATCTCAAGTGACTGGTTAACATAGCAAAAACTCTTGAAAAATGGGTTTCTAGCTCGAGCAGGTCCTTTCGGTATCCTATGGTAGCCTCTCGGTCCGTAGGGGTTAACATAGTCGGGATTAACAAAAGGTGACTGGGGTGAATCAGGTAAGTCATGTTCGGATTCGGATTCGAGTTCCGAGTCTTCCTCGGGACCCTCCTCTGGTTCTTCCTCTTCGGACTGCCTTACGGGTTCAGATTCGGTATCATCCGCATACTCGAGAATCGTATTCCCTTGTGCTTGCTCGGATTCCGTGTCAGAGTCGGTAAGAATGATAAGATTGGAAGAAGTCATCTAGCACTCAAAGAAAACACAAAGTTAGTTCATCTAGTAATCATATCATTATAGAAATCAAGTAAAATAATAGATAACGTAACTAGGGTTCATGTAACTTAACAAGTCTAACGTTACAGTCTAGACTCAATAGATGTCCTAACGTTGAATCTCTAATGTAGCCTAGTCCTAGGTGAAATGTCCCGTTCTTATTGATTAAAAACGTTCCATATTAATTGATTTCGTTGCGAGGTTTTGACCTCTATATGAGACATTTTTCAAAGACTGTATTCATTTTTAAAACAAACCATAGCCTTTATTTCATAAATAAAGGTTTAAAAAGCTTTATGTAGATTATCAAATAATGATAATCTAAAATATCCTATTTACACACGACCATTACATAATGGTTTACAATACAAATATGTTACATCGAAATCAGTTTCTTGAATGCAGTTTTTACACAATATCATACAAACATGGACTCCAAATCTTGTCCTTATTTTAGTATGCAACAGCGAAAGCTCTTAATATTTACCTGAGAATAAACATGCTTTAAACGTCAACAAAAATGTTGGTGAGTTATAGGTTTAACCTATATATATCAAATCGTAACAATAGACCACAAGATTTCATATTTCAATACACATCCCATACATAGAGATAAAAATCATTCATATGGTGAACACCTGGTAACCGACATTAACAAGATGCATATATAAGAATATCCCCATCATTCCGGGACACCCTTCGGATATGATATAAATTTTGAAGTACTAAAGCATCCGGTACTTTGGATGGGCTTTGTTAGGCCCAATAGATCTATCTTTAGGATTCGCGTCAATTAGGGTGTCTGTTCCCTAATTCTTAGATTACCAGACTTAATAAAAAGGGGCATATTCGATTTCGATAATTCAACCATAGAATGTAGTTTCACGTACTTGTGTCTATTTTGTAAATCATTTATAAAACCTGCATGTATTCTCATCCCAAAAATATTAGATTTTAAAAGTGGGACTATAACTCACTTTCATAGATTTTTACTTCGTCGGGAAGTAAGACTTGGCCACTGGTTGATTCACGAACCTATAACAATATATACATATAATTCAAAGTATGTTCAAAATATATTTACAACACTTTTAATATATTTTGAAGTTTTAAGTTTATTAAGTCAGCTGTCCTCGTTAGTAACCTACAACTAGTTGTCCACAGTTAGATGTACAGAAATAAATCGATAAATATTATCTTGAATCAATCCACGACCCAGTGTATACGTATCTCAGTATTGATCACAACTCAAACTATATATATTTTGGAATCAACCTCAACCCTGTATAGCTAACTCCAACATTCACATATAGAGTGTCTATGGTTGTTCCGAAATATATATAGATGTGTCGACATGATAGGTCGAAACATTGTATACGTGTCTATGGTATCTCAAGATTACATAATATACAATACAAGTTGATTAAGTTATGGTTGGAATAGATTTGTTACCAATTTTCACGTAGCTAAAATGAGAAAAATTATCCAATCTTGTTTTACCCATAACTTCTTCATTTTAAATCCGTTTTGAGTGAATCAAATTGCTATGGTTTCATATTGAACTCTATTTTATGAATCTAAACAGAAAAAGTATAGGTTTATAGTCGGAAAAATAAGTTACAAGTCGTTTTTGTAAAGGTAGTCATTTCAGTTGAAAGAACGACGTCTAGATAAACATTTTAGAAAACATACTTCCACTTTGAGTTTAACCATAATTTTTGGATATAGTTTCATGTTCATAATAAAAATCATTTTCTCAGAATAACAACTTTTAAATCAAAGTTTATCATAGTTTTTAATTAACTAACCCAAAACAGCCCGCGGTGTTACTACGACGGTGTAAATCCGGTTTTACGGTGTTTTTCGTGTTTCCAGGTTTTAAATCATTAAGTTAGCATATCATATAGATATAGAACATGTGTTTAGTTAATTTTAAAAGTCAAGTTAGAAGGATTAACTTTTGTTTGCGAACAAGTTTAGAATTAACTAAACTATGTTCTAGTGATTACGAGTTTAAACCTTCGAATAAGATAGTTTTATATATATGAATCGAATGATGTTATGAACATCATTACTACCTCAAGTTTAGTAGGTAAACCTACTGGAAGTGACAAGAAATTATCTAGCTTCAAAGGATCTTGGATGGCTTGAAAGTTCTTGAAGTAGGATCATGACACAAAAACAAGTTCAAGTAACATTTTTACTCGAATTAAGATAGTTTATAGTTATAGAAATTGAATCAAAGTTTGAATATGAATATTACCTTGAATAAGAAAGATAACCTACTGTATATAACAAAGGTTTCTTGATCTTAGATGATTACTTGGAATGGATTAGAAAGCTTGGAAGTAAATTAGTAAACTTGAAGGGATTTTTGAAGTGTTCTTGAAGTGTTCTTCCTATGATGATTATAGCTTGATTCTTGAAGTGATTTTTGATGAAGATGATGATTAACTACTGGAAAAATACGTTCATAATAGTGTGTGTGTGTTGAGAGAGAATTAGAAAGAGAATTGGAAGTGAAATGGAGTGAATGATGAGTGGTAATTGGTGAGTGGTGAGTGGGGTTAAAAGGAGTTCTAGTTAGTTGACTAGCTCATGGTAGAAGTTAAAATTGATTAGTCATACATGACATAATCAAGAGTGGAATCCCATGCTAGTTCCTATTGGTATATACCCATAGTAAGTACATTTTGAAGCTGTGTATAATACGGGTAAGAATACGACTAGAATTCTTGATGAAAGAAAAGAATGGGAAAGTAACTGTAACCATTTTCGTTAAGTATGAGTGTTTTGATATATGTCTTGAAGTCTTCCAAAAGTATTTTAATACATCTAAATACACTACATGTATATACATTTTAACTGAGTCGTTAAGTCATCGTTAGTCGTTACATGTAAGTGTTATTTTGAAACCTTTAAGTTAACGATCTCAATTAATGTTGTTAACCCATTGTTTATTATATCTAATGAGATGTTAAATTATTATATTATCATGATATTATGATATATTAATATATCTTAATATGATATATATACATTTAAATGTCGTTACAACGATAATCGTTACATATATGTCTCGTTTCAAAATCCTTAAGTTAGTAGTCTTGTTTATATGTATATAACTCATTGTTAATATACTTATGGAGATACTTACTTATCATAATCTCATGTTAACCATATGTATATCCATATATATATATCATCATGTCGTTTTTACAAGTTTTAACGTTCGTGAATCGCCGGTCAACTTGGGTGGTCAATTGTCTATATGAAACATATTTCAATTAATCAAGTCTTAACAAGTTTGATTGCTTAACATGTTGGAAACATTTAATCATGTAAACATCAATATGAATTAATATATATATAAACATGGAAAAGTTCGGGTCACTACAGTACCTACCCGTTAAATAAATTTCGTCCCGAAATTTTAAGCTGTTGAAGGTGTTGACGAATCTTCTGGAAATAGATGCGGGTATTTCTTATTCATCTGATCTTCAAGCTCCCAGGTGAACTCGGGTCCTCTACGAGCATTCCATCGAACCTTAACAATTGGTATCTTGTTTTGCTTAAGTCTTTTAACCTCACGATCCATTATTTCGACGGGTTCTTCGATGAATTGAAGTTTTTCGTTGATTTGGATTTCATCTAACGGAATAGTGAGATCTTCTTTAGCAAAACATTTCTTCAAATTCGAGACGTGGAAAGTGTTATGTACAGCCGCGAGTTGTTGAGGTAACTCAAGTCGGTAAGCTACTGGTCCGACACGATCAATAATCTTGAATGGTCCAATATACCTTGGATTTAATTTCCCTCATTTACCAAATCGAACAACGCCTTTCCAAGGTGCGACTTTAAGCATGACCATCTCTCCAATTTCAAATTCTATATCTTTTCTTTTAATGTCAGCGTAGCTCTTTTTTCGACTTTGCACGGTTTTCAACCGTTGTTGAATTTGGATGATCTTCTTGGTAGTTTCTTGTATAATCTCCGGACCCGTAATCTGTCTATCCCCCACTTCACTCCAACAAATCGGGGACCTGCACTTTCTACCATAAAGTGCTTCAAACGGCGCCATCTCAATGCTTCAATGGTAGCTATTGTTGTAGGAAAATTCTGCTAACGGTAGATGTCGATCCCAACTGTTTCCGAAATCAATAACACATGCTCGTAGCATGTCTTCAAGCATTTGTATCGTCCTTTCGCTCTGCCCATCAGTTTGTGGATGATAGGCAGTACTCATGTCTAGACGAGTTCCTAATGCTTGCTGTAATGTCTGCCAGAATCTTGAAATAAATCTGCCATCCCTATCAGAGATAATAGAGATTGGTATTCCATGTCTGGAGACGACTTCCTTCAAATACAGTCGTGTTAATTTCTCCATCTTGTCATCTTCTCTTATTGGCAGGAAGTGTGCTGATTTGGTGAGACGATCAACTATTACCCAAATAGTATCAAAACCACTTGCAGTCCTTGGCAATTTAGTGATGAAATCCATGGTAATGTTTTCCCATTTCCATTCTGGGATTTCGGGTTGTTGAAGTAGACCTGATGGTTTCTGATGCTCAGCTTTGACCTTAGAACACGTCAAACATTCTCCTACATATTTAGCAACATCGGCTTTCATACCTGGCCACCAAAAATGTTTCTTGAGATCCTTGTACATCTTCCCCGTTCCAGGATGTATTGAGTATCTGGTTTTTTGAGCTTCTCTAAGTACCATTTCTCTCATATCTCCAAATTTTGGTACCCAAATCCTTTCAGCCCTATACCGGGTTCCGTCTTCCCGAATATTAAGATGCTGCTCCGATCCTTTGGGTATTTCATCCTTTAAATTTCCTTCTTTTAAAACTCCTTGTTGCGCCTCCTTTATTTGAGTAGTAAGGTTATTATGAATCATTATATTCATAGATTTTACTCGAATGGGTTCTCTGTCCTTCCTGCTCAAGGCATCGGCTACCACATTTGCCTTCCCCGGGTGGTAACGAATCTCAAAGTCGTAATCATTCAACAATTCAATCCACCTACGCTACCTCATATTCAGTTGTTTCTGATTAAATATGTGTTGAAGACTTTTGTGGTCGGTATATATAATACTTTTGACCCCATATAAGTAGTGCCTCCAAGTCTTTAATGCAAAAACAACCACGCCTAATTCCAAATCATGCGTCGTATAATTTTGCTCGTGAATCTTCAATTGTCTAGATGCATAAGCAATCACCTTCGTTCGTTGCATTAATACACAACCGAGACCTTGCTTTGATGCATCACAATAAATCACAAAATCATCATTCCCTTTAGGCAATGACAATATAGGTGCCGTAGTTAGCTTTTTCTTCAATAACTGAAACGCTTTCTCTTGTTCATCCTTCCATTCAAATTTCTCCCCTTTATGCGTTAATGCAGTCAAGGGTTTTGATATTCTGGAAAAGTCTTGGATGAACCTTCTGTAGTAACCAGCTAGTCCTAAAACTGGCGTATGTGTTTCGGAGTTTTCGGGGTTTTCTACTTTTCAACAGTTTCTATCTTTGCCGGATCCACCTTAATACCTTCTTTGTTCACTATGTGACCGAGGAATTGAACTTCTTCCAACCAAAATGCACACTTTGAAAACTTAGCGTACAATTCTTCCTTCCTCAATACTTCTAACACCTTTCTCAAATGTTCACTGTGTTCTTGGTCATTCTTTGAGAAATAAGTATGTCATCAATGAAAACAATGACAAACTTGTCAAGGTATGGTCCACACACTCGGTTCATAAGGTCCATGAACACAGCTGGTGCATTAGTTAAACCAAATGGCATGACCATAAACTCATAATGACCGTAACGTGTTCTGAAAGCAGTCTTTGGAATATCATCTTCTTTCACCCGCATTTGATGATACCCGGAATGTAAGTCAATCTTTGAATAAACAGACGAGCCTTGTAGTTGATCAAATAAGTCGTCGATTCTCGGTAGTGGGTAGCGGTTCTTGATGGTAAGTTTGTTCAACTCTCGGTAGTCGATACACAACCTGAATGTACCATCTTTCTTCTTGACAAACAAAACAGGAGCTCCCCACGGTGATGTGCTTGGTCGAATGAAACCACGCTCTAAAAGTTCTTGTAATTGGCTTTGCAGTTCTTTCATCTCGCTGGGTGCGAGTCTGTAAGGAGCACGAGCTATTGGTGCAGCTCCTGGTACAAGATCTATTTGAAATTCAACGGATCGATGTGGGGGTAATCCCGGTAATTCTTTCGGAAATGCATCGGGAAATTCTTTTGCAATGGGAACATCATTGATGCTCTTTTCTTCAGTTTGTACTTTCTCGACGTGTGCTAGAACAGCTTAGCAACCTTTTCTTATTAGTTTTTGTGCCTTCAAATTACTAATAAGATGTAGCTTCGTGTTGCCCTTTTCTCCGTACACCATTAAGGGTTTTCCTTTTTCTCGTAAATGCGAATTGCATTTTTGTAACAAACGATCTCTGCTTTCACTTCTTTCAACCAGTCCATACCGATTATCACATCAAAACTCCCTAACTCTACTGGTATCAAGTCAATCTTAAATGTTTCGCTAACCAGTTTAATTTCTCGATTCCGACATATATTATCTGCTGAAATTAATTTACCATTTGCTAATTCGAGTAAAAATTTACTATCCAAAGGCGTCAATGGACAAATTAATTTAGCACAAAAATCTCTACTCATATAGCTTCTATCCGCACCCGAATCAAATAAAACGTAAGCAGATTTATTGTAAATAAGAAACGTACCCGTAACAAGCTCCGGGTCTTCCTGTGCCTCTGCCGCATTAATATTGAAAACTCTTCCGTGGCCTTGTCCATTCGTGTTCTCCTGGTTCGGGCAATTTCTAATAATGTGGCCCGGTTTTCCACATTTATAACAAACTACATTGGCATAACTTGCTCCGACACTACTTGCTCCGCCATTACTCGTTCCGATACCATTTGTTCCTTTCGTTCTATTAACCCCTGGTCCGTAGACCTCACACTTCGCCGCGCTATGACCGTTTCTTTTACACTTGTTGCAAAATTTGGTGCAGAACTCCGAGTGATACTTTTCACACCTTTGGCATAGCTGCTTCTGATTGTTGTTGTTGTTGCGGTTATTATTGTTGTTGGGATGATTGTTGTAGTTGCTGTTGTTGTTGTTGTTATTGTTGTTGTTGTTGTTGTTGTTGTTGTTGGGCCGTTTGTTGTAGTTGCGATTGATGTTGCGATTGTTGGGATAATTGTTGCGATTATTGTTGTAATTGTTGTTGTTGTTGTGTTGGTGATTCTTATCACCGTTTTCCTCCCACTTTCTTTTGACTTGCTTCACATTGGCCTCTTCAGAAGTCTGTTCTTTAATTCTTTCTTCAATCTGGTTCACTAGTTTGTGAGCCATTCTACATGCCTGTTGTATGGAGGCGGGCTCGTGTGAACTTATATCTTCTTGGATTCTTTCCGGTAATCCTTTCACAAACGCGTCGATCTTCTCTTCCTCATCTTCGAATGCTCCCGGACACAATAGGCACAATTCTGTGAATCGTCTTTCGTACGTGGTAATATCAAATCCTTGGGTTCGTAACCCTCTAAGTTCTGTCTTGAGCTTATTCACCTCGGTTCTGGGACGGTACTTCTCGTTCATCAAGTGCTTGAATGCTGACCACGGTAGTGCGTACGCATCGTCTTGTCCCACTTGCTCTAGATAGGTATTCCACCATGTTAACGTAGAACCTGTGAAGGTATGTGTAGCGTACTTTACTTTGTCCTCTTCAGTACACTTACTTATGGCAAACACCGATTCGACCTTCTCGGTCCACCGTTTCAATCCGATTGGTCCTTCGGTTCCATCAAATTCCAAAGGTTTGCAGGCAGTGAATTCTTTGTAGGTGCATCCTACACGATTTCCTCTACTGCTAGATCCAAGGTTATTGTTGGTATGTAGCGCAGCCTGTACTGCGGCTATGTTTGAAGCGAGAAAAGTACGGAATTCCTCTTCATTCATATTCACGGTGTGTCGAGTAGTCGGTGCCATTTCCTTCAAAATAGTCAAATGGAACAAGTTAATCATACAGAATATTAAGAGTAGTTAATAGTATTTCGTAGCATAATATGAACTCATTTATAAAAGCTTTTTCTTCATATTAGCGTTTTATAAGTTTAAATTCGGGTAGTACCTACCCATTAAGTTCATACTTAGTAGCTAATATACAATTCAACTACTACAATTCTATATGAAAAACTGATTATAATAATATTTCGCGTTCAAACTTTTATACAATATTTTACAAACTTACAATACCGCTTATTTTACATAAATCATGAAATATAGCACACAATAACTTTGATACAAGATAGTTGTGAAGATAATTCTAGCTAGTACACAAGTCGTTCAGCAAAGGCAATAAAGACACGTAATTCATACGTCCAGAAACAAGTCATGCATTCTGGTTTTACTAGGACTACTTCCCATCCTTGGTCTTGTGGAACATAACCGTTATGGCCGTTGATAAGAAAGCGTGTTGTAACGTCGTCAAAGGGACGAGGGTTACGTAATGTCCAACAGTCCCGTAACAATCTAAAAACCTCATTTCTTACCCCAATTACCGACTCCGTCACTTGAAGGAACGTTTTGTTTAATAGTTGTAGCCCGATGTTCTTATTCTCACTTTGGTGAGAAGCGAACATTACTAATCCGTAAGCATAACATGCTTCTTTATGTTGCATGTTAGCCACTTTTTCTAAATCACGAAGTCCAATATTCGGATATATTGAGTCAAAATAATTTCTTAACCCATTGCGTAAAATAGCATTTGGGTTCCCCGCAATATATGCGTCAAAGTAAACACATCGTAACTTATGGATTTCCCAATGTGATATCCCCCATCTTTCGAACGAAAGCCTTTTATAAACCAAGGCATTCTTGGAACGTTCTTCGAATGTCTTACAAACTGATCTCGCCTTAAATAGTTGTGCCGAAGAATTCTGACCGACTCTAGACAAGATTTCATCAATCATGTCTCCGGGTAGGTCTCTTAAAATATTGGGTTGTCTATCCATTTTGTGTTTTTATACTGTAAAATAGACAAGAGTTAGATTCATAAAAAAAAATACTTATTAATACAAGCAATTTTTACATATATCATAAAGCATAAGCACACTATATTACTTATATTACACCACACGAATACGACTATCTTATTCCGACTCGCTTGTTTCTTCTTCTTCGGTTTTGGTTCGTTTTGCCAAGTTTCTAGGGATATATGATGTTCCCCTAATACGAGCCGTCGTTATGCACATTGGTTTAGAAAAACCTGGTGGTTTAGAGGTTCCCGGGTCATTGTTACAACTTAAGGACTTCGGGGGTTGACGATACATATAAAGTTCATCGGGGTTGGAATTAGATTTCTCTATTTTTATGCCCTTTCCCTTATTATTTTCTTTTGCCTTTTTAAATTCAGTTGGGGTAATTTCTATAACATCATCGGAATTCTCGTCAGAATCCAATTCATCGGAGAATTGGTAATCCTCCCAATATTTTGCTTCCTTAGCGGAAACACCATTGACCATAATTAACCTTGGTCGGTTGGTTGAGGATTTTCTTTTACTTAACCGTTTTATTATTTCCCCCACCGGTTCTATTTCTTCATCCGGTTCCGATTCTTCTTCCGGTTCCGATTCTTCTTCTGGTTCCGACTCTTCTTCCGGTTCCTCTTCGGGAACTTGTGAATCAGTCCACGAATCATTCCAATTTACATTTGACTCTTCATTATTATTAGGTGAGTCAATGGGACTTGTTCTAGAGGTAGACATCTATCACATAATATCAAACGCGTTAAGAGATTAATATATCACATAATATTCACATGTTAAAAATATATAGTTTCCAACAAAATTTGTTAAGCAATCATTTTTCAAGTAAACACGGTCGAAGTCCAGACTCACTAATGCATCCTATCAAACTCAATAAGACACACTAATGCAAAATTCTGGTTCTCTAAGACCAACGCTCGGATACCAACTGAAATGTCCCGTTCTTATTGATTAAAAACGTTCCATATTAATTGATTTCGTTGCGAGGTTTTGACCTCTATATGAGACGTTTTTCAAAGACTGTATTCATTTTTAAAACAAACCATAACCTTTATTTCATAAATAAAGGTTTAAAAAGCTTTACGTAGATTATCAAATAATGATAATCTAAAATATCCTGTTTACACACGACCATTACATAATGGTTTACAATACAAATATGTTACATCGAAATCAGTTTCTTGAATGCAGTTTTTACACAATATCATACAAACATGGACTCCAAATCTTGTCCTTATTTTAGTATGCAACAGCAGAAGCTCTTAATATTCACCTGAGAATAAACATGCTTTAAACGTCAACAAAAATGTTGGTGAGTTATAGGTTTAACCTATATATATCAAATCGTAACAATAGACCACAAGATTTCATATTTCAATACACATCCCATACATAGAGATAAAAATCATTCATATGGTGAACACCTGGTAACCGACATTAACAAGATGCATATATAAGAATATCCCCATCATTCCGGGACACCCTTCGGATATGATATAAATTTCGAAGTACTAAAGCATCCGGTACTTTGGATGGGGTTTGTTAGGCCCAATAGATCTATCTTTAGGATTCGCGTCAATTAGGGTGTCTGTTCCCTAATTCTTAGATTACCAGACTTAATAAAAAGGGGCATATTCGATTTCGATAATTCAACCATAGAATGTAGTTTCACGTACTTGTGTCTATTTTGTAAATCATTTATAAAACCTGCATGTATTCTCATCCCAAAAATATTAGATTTTAAAAGTGGGACTATAACTCACTTTCATAGAATTTTACTTCGTCGGGAAGTAAGACTTGGCCACTGGTTGATTCACGAACCTATAACAATATATACATATATATCAAAGTATGTTCAAAATATATTTACAACACTTTTAATATATTTTGATGTTTTAAGTTTATTAAGTCAGCTGTCCTCGTTAGTAACCTACAACTAGTTGTCCACAGTTAGATGTACAGAAATAAATCAAAAAATATTATCTTGAATCAATCCACGACCCAGTGTATACGTATCTCAGTATTGATCACAACTCAAACTATATATATTTTGGAATCAACCTCAACCCTGTATAGCTAACTCCAACATTCACATATAGAGTGTCTATGGTTGTTCCGAAATATATATAGATGTGTCGACATGATAGGTCGAAACATTGTATACGTGTCTATGGTATCTCAAAATTACATAATATACAATACAAGTTGATTAAGTTATGGTTGGAATAGATTTGTTACCAATTTTCACGTAGCTAAAATGAGAAAAATTATCCAATCTTGTTTTACCCATAACTTCTTCATTTTAAATCCGTTTTGAGTGAATCAAATTGCTATGGTTTCATATTGAACTATATTTTATGAATCTAAACAGAAAAAGTATAGGTTTATAGTCGGAAAAATAAGTTACAAGTCGTTTTTGTAAAGGTAGTCATTTCAGTCGAAAGAACGACGTCTAGATGACCATTTTAGAAAACATACTTCCACTTTGAGTTTAACCATAATTTTTGGATATAGTTTCATGTTCATAATAAAAATAATTTTCTCAGAATAACAACTTTTAAATCAAAGTTTATCATAGTTTTTAATTAACTAACCCAAAACAGCCCGCGGTGTTACTACGACGGTGTAAATCCGGTTTTACGGTGTTTTTTGTGTTTCCAGGTTTTAAATCATTAAGTTAGAATATCATATAGATATAGAACATGTGTTTAGTTAATTTTAAAAGTCAAGTTAGAAGGATTAACTTTTGTTTGCGAACAAGTTTAGAATTAATTAAACTATGTTCTAGTGATTACGAGTTTAAACCTTCAAATAAGATAGTTTTATATATATGAATCGAATGATGTTATGAACATCATTACTACCTCAAGTTTAGTAGGTAAACCTACTGGAAGTGACAAGAAATTATCTAGCTTCAAAGGATCTTGGATGGCTTGAAAGTTCTTGAAGTAGGATCATGACACAAAAACAAGTTCAAGTAAGATTTTTACTCGAATTAAGATAGTTTATAGTTATAGAAATTGAATCAAAGTTTGAATATGAATATTACCTTGAATAAGAAAGATAACCTACTGTATATAATAAAGGTTTCTTGATCTTAGATGAAACCTACTGTATATAATAAAGGTTTCTTGATCTTAGATGATTACTTGGAATGGATTAGAAAGCTTGGAAGTAAATTAGTAAACTTGAAGGGATTTTTGAAGTGTTCTTGAAGTGTTCTTCCTATGATGATTATAGCTTGATTCTTGAAGTGATTTTTGATGAAGATGATGATTAACTACTGGAAAAATACATTCATAATAGTGTGTGTGTGTGTGTGTTGAGAGAGAATTAGAAAGAGAATTGGAAATGAAATGGAGTGAATGATGAGTGGTAATTGGTGAGTGGTGAGTGGGGTTAAAAGGAGTTCTAGTTAGTTGACTAGCTCATGGTAGAAGTTAAAATTGATTAGTCATACATGACATAATCAAGAGTGGAATCCCATGCTAGTTCCTATTGGTATATACCCATAGTAAGTACGTTTTGAAGCTGTGTATAATACGGGTAAGAATACGACTAGAATTCTTGATGAAAGAAAAGAATGGGAAAGTAACTATAACCATTTTCGTTAAGTATGAGTGTTTTGATATATGTCTTGAAGTATTCCAAAAGTATTTTAATACATCTAAATACACTACATGTATATATATTTTAACTGAGTCGTTAAGTCATCGTTAGTCGTTACATGTAAGTGTTGTTTTGAAACCTTTAAGTTAACGATCTCAATTAATATTGTTAACCCATTGTTTATTATATCTAATGAGATGTTAAATTATTATATTATCATGATATTATGATATATTAATATATCTTAATATGATATATATATATACATTTAAATGTCGTTACAACGATAAACGTTACATATATGTCTCGTTTCGAAATCCTTAAGTTAGTAGTCTTGTTTATATGTATATAACTCATTGTTAATATACTTATGGAGATACTTACTTATCATAATCTCATGTTAACCATATGTATATCCATATATATATCATCATGTCGTTTTTACAAGTTTTAACGTTCGTGAATCGCCGGTCAACTTGGGTGGTCAATTGTCTATATGAAACATATTTCAATTAATCAAGACTTAACAAGTTTGATTGCTTAACATGTTTGATACATTTAATCATGTAAATATCAATCTCAATTAATATATATAAACATAGAAAAGTTCGGGTCACTACACTAGGTAACCGATCTGCTCTGATACCAAATGTAATACCCCGTCAGAATCCACTAACGGAATATTAACTCATGGTCCCACAGTTTAGTGGTCACGCCCTCTATATGAGGCGTTTCCGAAAAGTATTCACATTAATTATCAAATCAAGTCATTTATTAAAGAAAATGTAACTGAAAAACGTTTGACATAAATGTCTAATGTATATGAACCCAAAACATCTCGAAAGAAAAAAGTTTAAATGCGAATATTTGTTCTTGAAATAAAATGATAAATATACAGGACACCGTCCAATTCTAGCAGCAAACATCATAATAACTTCAGTTAAGCGGAAGCACTACCTCTAAGTACCTGAGATGAAACATGCAAAACGTCAACAAAAAATGTTGAGTGAAACTACAGGTTTAGTAAATCATTTTGTAAGTTAGGCCACAAGATTTTCTTGAAAAACATCATAGGAAAAGTATACATTATCATGAGCACTTGATTATAAAGCTTTAACCTTTGCGTGAGCCGAGCACACGTCTTTAGTTTACCCTATCATGGCGCTACAACGATCAAGTGTACGAGTAACAACAGAATAAGCACCAGTTATGTTGAGGTGAGGTTTGTCAAACCTAATGGTACTGTCCCTATAAGTCGAGCTTACAAAGTAACTAATATAATCAAGCCAAGGGATTTTTGATCTGAACTCATATGTATAGTCGTTTAAGTTACTTGTGCCTAATATGTAAAACATTTGTAAAAAGCATGCATCTCATCCCTGTAAAGCATCCACCTTTAAAAGGCCGAGCATTCGGCAGAATTTTACACATCTTTTTATCATTCATCATACGTAAAATATATATATATATTTATATTTTAATTTTAATTTTAATTTTAAATCCTAATAATAAGGGTATGTTAGCGAATATTGTAAGGGTGTAAGTCGAAATTCTGTCCGTGTAACGCTACGCTATTTTTAATCATTGTAAGTTATGCTCAACCTTTTTACATTAATGTCTCGTAGCTAAGTTATTATTATGCTTATTTAAAACGAAGTAATCATGATGTTGGGCTAAATACTAAAATTGGGTAATTGGGCTTTGTACCATAATTGGGGTTTGGACAAAAGAACGACACTTGTGGAAATTAGACTATGGGCTATTAATGGCTTTATATTTGTTTAACTAAATGATAGTTTGTTAATTTTAATATAAAGAATTACAATTGGACATATCTATAATTAACCATATACACTCGATCGGACACGATGGGCGGGATATTTAGATGTACGAATAATCGTTCATTTAACCGGACACGGGAATGGATTAATAGTCACTAGAATTATTAAAACAGGGGTAAAATTATATACAAGGACACTTGGTGTAATTGTTAACAAAGTATTAAAACCTTGGGTTACACGCAGTTGATATCCTGGTGTAATTATTAAACAAGGTATTAAAACCTTGTTACAGTTTAAGTCCCCAATTAGTTGGAATATTTGACTTCGGGTATAAGGATAATTTGACGAGGACACTCGCACTTTATATTTATGACTGATGGACTGTTATGGACAAAAACCAGACGGACATATTAAATAATCCAGGACAAAGGACAATTAACCCATGGGCATAAAACTAAAAATCAACACGTCAAACATCATGATTACGGAAGTTTAAATAAGCATAATTCCTTTATTTTCATATTTAATTGCACTTCTAATTATTGCACTTTTATTTATTGTTATTGTATTTAATTGCACTTTTATTTATTGTCATTGTATTTAATTGCACTTTTAATTATCGCACTTTTTAATTATCGCAATTTTATTTCATCGCACTTTTATTTATTGCAATTTCATTATCGTTATTTACTTTACGCTTTAAATTAAGTCTTTTATTTATTTAATATTTTACATTAGGTTTTAACTGCGACTACATTTTTAAAATCGACAAACCGGTCATTAAACGGTAAAAACCCCCTTTATAATAATAATATTACTTATATATATTTGTATTTTTATAAATTAAAACTAATATAGCGTTAAGCTTTGTTTAAAAGATTCCCTGTGGAACGAACCGGACTTACTAAAAACTACACTACTGTACGATTAGGTACACTGCCTATAAGTGTTGTAGCAAGGTTTAGTTATATCCGTTCTATAAATAAATAAATATCTTGTGTAAAATTGTATCATATTTAATAGTTTTTCCTAGTAATTTTAAGCTATTTCATATAAACCTCGCATAACATCAATACTCAACATCCAAGCAAGTATCAAAATAGAGTGCGGAAGCATGTATCACTTAGCGTTCAAGGACCTGAGAAAACATATAGAAAACTGTCAACGGAAAACGTTGGTGAAATCATGGGTTTAGTAAGTACATTGAAGTACATTGCATTTGAACCACAAGATTTAGTAATAAGTGATTTTCCAAATAGTTTACATTCCGAAAGTTTGTTATCGGTTTGTGGAGCACCCAATTATCAAACTTAACTGTTTTTCGAACCCCGTCAAGATAGTGTTAGAACTACACTAGCCGAAAATATATTTCATTCACCAACGGTAGCAAACCGTCTGATAGAGGGCTCGCCAAGCCCGTATCATCACACAACATAAGTTCACGTTTACACCCTCAAGTGTATCTAATGATAATTGAATTGGGGAGTTTTTGTTCTAACTCGCACGTGGAATGTTTGTTTTTCGTACTTGTTTCAAAGCATAAAAGTATAAAGCGTATATGTTTCTCATCCCATAATTTAAAGCATAAAAGTTGTTGAAAAAGATGGGACTATGATCTCACCTTGAGTGCACGAGTATATAGGTACTTCACAAAGTAACGTGTGCAAGAACAGATGCTAGTCTTGACCTAAACAAGTAGGTCGTATCAATAACGGTAAACACGGTCGGTCAAAGTCGTTCAATTAGTCATATGGCTCATTACGACTCGATTATATATAGCATGTGATTCATGTTGTCAAGTTTTATGCAAGATATAAGTATAAAAGCATGTTAGAACGATTGCATAAGTATTCGGTTAAGTTTGAATAAAAGTCAACTTTAGTCAAGTCAAAGTCAACGAAAAAAGTCAAGACGTTCGGGTTGGGTCTCGGACAATTTTTCTGAGTTTTATAATCATATATGAGCATTTAGAACAACTTACATGTTAATTGGAGGTGCGTAGCATAGTTAGAATTAAATGAAAAATGGTCAAGTTGGACAGACCCTGACAGTTCATTTGGACGGCGTCCAAAAGGGCTGGAAGGTGTCCAGCAGTGAAGGATTGGATGGCGTCTAAGATTTGGGATGGGGTCCAAAACAACTGAAAGGCAGAAATGCTGAATTTTGACAAGTCTCGAACCAAACTTCAAACAAACACAATTTATGAACTGAGAACACTCAAAATACATATCTTATATCGTTGGAAAGGTATTTTGATAAGGAATACAACTAAACACATATTATCAATCAAGCTCATCATTTACAATAACAAAAACCTCATCGAATGATCATTAAAAGTTTATCTTTAAAGTTTCAAGTTCTAGAAATGAATTTCATGATTTGAGAAACCAATTTACACATACGATATGTCGTTTCGAAGGTAATTAAACATACAATACAATTAAACACTTACTAACAACATCTCATAGCATTCAATGCATCAAAAGTTCATTTTAAAGTTCATCAAACCCTAATCAAGAATCATGAATTCATCTATTTCGTTTATGAAGTTTTTCTAAGTCAACCAACATACCAAAACGAAGCTAGTGATGCTAGTAACACCTTTAATACATGAGGTTTAACATCTAACAACATTTAATCATTTAAAATCAAGAATTAAACTAATCCATTTCAAGTGTTCATGCTAGTTACTCAAAATAGCAAAATCGAACAAAACAAACACATATTCATGTTAGACTCGAGCCATAGGCACTAATTAACACACTTTTAAGTCAAGAACATCAAGAATATGAAATCTAGAGTTTTTAGAAAGTTACCCAAACGAGATGAAATTTGTATCAAGTTGTAGAGGAAGATGAAATGATTCCAAATATGCAATTTGTTTTGATGTTTGATTGCTAGATTGGATTTAGATGATGAATTAAGGATTGGAAGTTGAGAGCAAAATAATGGAAGTATTAGGAAGAAGAGGTGGGTGAATGAGTGGAGGTGGTGAAGTGGTTGACTAGTTGACCTAGTCACCACTTTGGCCACATATCACGATTAGTCCCTCAAGTTTATAGTCGGGTGCGGGAATTTACCGAACGAAATATTTTAAATACGCTAGAGTAAACGAGAGATGTTATAATTAAACAACGTGAATATTAGAAACGCTAAGTAACGGAAGATACGAAACTAGATACGAAATGTTTTATATAAAATAAAAAGACGGGCATTAAAATAATTTAACGAAAAAATGCGGGATGTTACACTTATAGGTCAAACCATGTCAACCCATAGTGTACGCAAAGTCCTAGTGCTCAGACTAACTCAACGAACAAGTAAAAGTCAACTAATCCAAGCAAGTCAACAAAAGTCAACCAAAGTCAAACCAAAAGTCAACTCGGTTAAAGTGGTCAACTAAAGTCAAACATCTTAGTAGGTCATGCAAACATGATCAATGATGTACGAGCGATGGGGTTTACGAAATACTATTATATTTTACTACGAAATACGAAGAAATATTAAACAAGTTTTATTTAATTTATTTACAGATGGGATATACCTAAACCTTGCTACAACACTATAGGCAGTGTACCTAATCGTAGAGTAGTATAGTTTTTAGTAAGTCCGGTTTGTTTCACAGGAAGACGGCTAATTTTACACTATATTTTTATATAACTATATTTGTACAAAATATAAATATATATATTACAATTATTATTATTATAAAAGGGGGGTTTACCGTTTAATGACCGGTTTGTCAATTTTATATTTTTAAGCGTAAAGATAAATGACGATAATTAAAGTGCGTAAAATAAATAACAATATTTAAAGTGACAATAAATAAAATGACAATAAATAAAAGTACGATGAGATATAAAATAACACAATTATGCTTATTTAAACTTCCGTAACCATGATGTTTGACGTTTTAATTTTAATTTATTACTCTGGGTTAATTGTCCTTTGTCCTGGATTAATTGAAACCTATATGGTTTTTGTCCATAATAGTTCATCGGTCATAATTATAAAGTGCAAGAGTCTTGGCCAAATTAACCTTATACTCGAAGTCAAATATTCCAACTAATTGGGGATTTAAACTGTAATAAGGTTTTAATACATTGTTAATGATTACACCAGGTTCTTGACTGCGTGTAATCCAATGTTTTAATACTTTATTAACAATTACACCAATTACCCTTGAATGTAATCCACCCCTGTTTTAATGAGATATGAATATTAATTTACCCACTAGATCAGTTTGAATAATCAATTACCAAGCCGAATAATTAATTAAATGATTGTAACAGATGTCGTATAAACGTCACTAAATAGAACATTCATAATCATTTAATAAATATTAGATTAACTAATTTGAAGATAGGTTCGACAGTGTCCAATTAGTTGTCATTCTATTGGACAATACCCCCATCTATTAATAGTCCATAGTCCAATGTCCACAAGTGTCGGTCTTTTGTCCAAACCCAAATTATGGTACAAAATCCAATAACCCCATCTTAAATATTTAGTCCAACATCACGATTACTTCGGCTTAAATAAGAATAATTATAACTTAGTTACGATACATTAATTGAAAAAGGAAGAACATATCTTACAGTGATTATTTATCGCGTAGTGTTACCCGGACAGAGTTTCGACTTAAAGCCCGTAAAACATTTCTTACAATAACCCAACTAAACCATAACTTTATTATTAAAATTAAAATATATTAAAATTATAATATAAATATATTTATGTTTACAGAAGAAGGAATGAAAAGAGTGTGTAAAATTCGTCCAAAAATGTTGCAATTTATAGACTTGGCCAGGATTCCCCTGCCATGTGATCGCATAATTTTCATGCTTCCTGGCCATGCGATCGCATGGCCATCCTGTACTCAGATATTTTGCAATTAAAACGTGGGCTGCTGAGTTTATTTAATATATATATATATATATATATATATATATATATATTATATTCCTGTGCATAGTAGACTTGTAATTTTAGCTCCGTTGAGTCGTACGTTTATGCTCGATTTATGCCTCGGTTCCGGATTTTCTAACGTCCTTTCGTACGCGTAGATATTTTGTACTTTGCGTTTCGCGGCTTGTACTCTTATAAATTTTAGACGTTTCTCATCAATAAATGGAACCACTTGGATTGTAACTTGTACATTTGAGCTTTTTGGTCATTTACGTCTTCAAATCGTCATTTTCTTCTTTTGTCTTCGCACTTATTTATTTAAATGATTATTATATAAAAATAGAACGATTGCAACTAAAAGCTTTACATATTGGAAGGATATTGCGCCTAAATATATGTTCATTTGGAGCACTATCAAATATCCCCACACTTGAACGTTGCTTGTTCTCAAGCAATACAGAACTTGAAATTAAATCACACTTTACACGAATCACTTTTTTATTCTCACACTTTATACATCAGTGATTTTGATACGGCGATATAAACAATGATAGTAACGATGTGGTTTACAGTCCCACATGACTATAAAAATGTAGATCCTTTAAGGAAATTGGATCTTTATGAAAACATTTGATCTTTTTGAAAATTCATTCTAGATTTTACCCTAGATAAGTTTTCCGGAATAACCCTTCACCGGTGTTTGCAAAATGTTTTTGTGGGTTTTGTGGGTTTCAAATTTTAAAATTTTAGCTCAAAACTTATGGTTTTGTGTCACCCACTTGCTAACCTTGTATTAGGAAAGCAACACGTCCAGTATACTTGCTCCGTATATTACCTTTTAGTAAACTACTATCCGGTTGTAAAGGAAAGCGTTGAACAAGCAACTGTTAAAGCAATGTCTAATGACATGCAGATGTTCATGGTCTACAACGTGTCGGATGCAATTACTATCCTTTGTAGGAGCAATAGTAAAGATCACCCTATAATTTTTTGGTCTGGCACAAGGTCCTGTCTTTGACCATGCTATGCAATCACCGTTCTTACGGTTGACACCCGATTCGGTTCAGGTGACCTAATGAATTTCGTTGAATTCCTAGGATTTTATGTTCAATGGTAATGAACGCATTGAAAATCGGTTTTTCAGAAAACAAATCGGTTTTAATTTGATCAAAATATTTTCTCGTTCAAGCTCGAGTTTAGATATCATCGAATTTCATGAGTTTGTAATTCTCAATCTTTACGGTCAATCTCAAGGATTGAGTAATATCAGGCTTAAAAGCCGATTTTTAATCTTTAAAGAGATTATCCTTTCTGGGGGTCTGGTTCATTAGTCTTATCAAGCTAATTTGCACGGCGCCCTCCCCATTTTACGAGATAAATCCTTCTCATAGTTAGGATAAATCTGACCACTTGGAGACCCTGTTTGATGCTGAGGTCCGTGGATTTCCTACCTGATTTTAGAGGTGACTTTTCTAGATTTTTCGTCAACCTACAGCTGGTCTGGACGACAACTTCCTGACCTAAATCAAGAAGCACGTGTCTTTTTCGGAAGACTTTACTTCCTTTTAATGATGGAATTGATTCATCGTGTAGATCCATCTTTTCATTCAAATATATTACAGTAAATTGGGTAAAACTGATTAGTATCGTCCAAAACAAAAGTACCTGCAATAATCTTGTACAAAGATATGTGATATATGTTTTAAAGAACTTGGTGAATTCTTCCCATACTTAGTTTTTATTTCTTTCTTTGCCTTTTTATTCTCCTTTATTCCATTTTAAATGAATTCAAACGTTTTGTGTTGTTTCTCAATTTATGTTCTCTCTGAGGTAACAATAATTTTGTTATTATTACCTAGTTTTATCGTTCATAAATATGTATATACATAATTTTGAATTCATTTAGTTGAAATTTTTTCAAATTTTCACAAAATTTGGAAATTAAACCAAGTGTAAACCCGAGAGAATTTATAACCCTTCCCCACACTTGAGATCTTGCAATGCCCTCATTTGCAAGAAATCAGTAAAAATTTAAATTCATGAGGGTGATTAGTGTAGAAAAATGATTAAAAATACCGAGTTTGCAAATATATTGTTTAAATCACATTTGATATTTTACATCTTGTCGTTAAAATTAGTAGCTTTTGCTGAACTTAATGACAGTCTTTGAAAGTGCGCTGTTTTACCCTGTTTTGTATATAACATAAAATACATATATATTCATATTTTTGAATTTTGGTATATAACCCCACATTCATATAATATTTTTGGCATACTTTAAATCAATAATATTAAATTAATGATAACAAAATTTTTCGCCCCGACCTTGGGTAAAGCAATTTCCGTTCTATGACCTAGTGTTTAACTCACGACGAATTTTCGAAATCATTTTTTAAATTTAATGAAATAAAGTAAATTTTGTTTTTGTTCACACAAAACTTAAATTTAAAAAGCGTATTAATTTCATACAAAACCTACAAAACAAAAAAATTTAAAATGGGGGAAAAAAACTAGTTCTTTAGTGTCTGCTAGTGGAAAAGACCAATCGGATTCCATTCTCGGAACTACATGAGAACAGAATAACTAACTCTAGACAGCATTATCTTTTTAGAACATTTAAATCTCCTCACACTTAGGTAGCTGTGGTGTCGAAATTGTGATTAACTTCATCGTCAATTTCTCTTGGACCATAATGAACTTGAATATATGTGACTTTTGCTTTAAGCCATTGGTCGGATTCCTGTGTAATATCCACAAATTCAGCTAGTTTCGCCTTTTCTTTAGGTGATAGATTGGATACTAACCGGTTACATAACTTAAGTTCCCCTTAATTCTAGCATCGCGAATCCGTTTAATAAGTTTCTTCATTGAACTGTTAATAACAGGATCATTTAAGTTCGTATCAACAACGGGGTTCTTTGTTATCAGGTCATCATTAGGTGTTACTTCATCTTCCCCACACTTAGGCTTTTTATTATTGTTAAGCACTACTGTTGGAGTTGGTAAAACAATATGGTTCTTACCAATCATTTTTATTGGTTCAATGGTCTTGGTTGGTGGAGATTTAGACTTTCGACTCACAAAGGTGATCGATTTGTCACCATCACTAAGTGTCATTCTACCCTCTCTTACATCAAATAATGCCCCGGTGGACGCTAAGAATGGTCGACCTAAAATTAGAGAAATGTTTGACTCCTCTTCTATGTCAATGACAATAAATTCGACTAGAAAGGTTAAATTACCTACTTGAATGGGTAGGTTGTCAGTAATTCCAACTAGGTGCTTAATGGTTTAATCAAAGAGTCGAACACTCATTTCCGTTGGACTTAACTCACCTACCCCTAATCTCTTATATAAGGAAAGAGGCATAACACTTATACTCACACCTAAATCTGCTAGTGCATCATACATGACACAATCACTAAGTAGACAAGGAACAATAAATTCACCCGGATCACTTAACCTGGGTGGAGGTTTTGGTGGAACTGTCTTTACCGGGTTTACGTCTACTGTTTTTGTTTCTTGCACTTTCTTATTATTCTTCTTCTTCTTTCCAAAGGTATCACAAACTTTATTACCTATTACTTGCTCATACTCAACTCCTTTTCTTGGAAACGGGATGGGTGGTCTGTATGGTGCCACCACTGTGGTAGTGGTGTTGTAACTTCTTCATTGTTATTCACATCTAAAACCTTCCCATCTTCTGGAGTTGTTTTTTCATAATTTGTTGACACCATATTAACATTCTCATTCCAAGGATTTACTTCAGTATCACTCGGTAGCTTTCCTTATTCCCTCTCACTCATCATGCTAGCAAGAGTACATACATGTTTTTCTAGATTCAAAATGGAAGCTTGTTGAGTTCTAAATGAATTATCAAACCTCTCATTCGTTTGGGTTTGAGTAGCAATAAATTGTGTTTGAGATTCAACTAGCTTTTGTACCATTTCTTCCAGATTTGACTTTTTCTCTTCGGTTTGTTGTGGTGGTTTATACAAAATAGGTCTTTGTTGATTGAAAGTGTTGTTTTGAGTTGGTTGGTTATTCAGACCTTGTTGGTTATACGAGTTATTGTTGGGTCCATTTGGATTGTAAAGAATGTTTTAATTTCGATTGAAGTTTGGCCTTGGCGATTGATAATTATTTCCCGGCCTTTGGTTCATGTAGGAAACATTCTCTCGTTGTTCCATTGTTTGTTTAATGTGACAATCTTTCATTAAGTGTGGTCCACCGCATTGCTCACAACTGATTCGTATTGCGTGAATATCTTTATTCATCTTTTCCATTCGTCTTTCAAAAGAATCTATTTTTGCGGAAACAGAATCAAAGTCATGGCTAAAATCGGCTCTAGCCGATTTAGACAAATGAAAGATATCTTTTTACTGATGCCACTCATGAGAGTGAGAAGCTGTATTATCAATTATCTTGTGAGCTTCGGTTGCGGTTTTCTTCATAATGGAACCACCAGCTGCTGTGTCGATGTCTTTTCATGTGGTGACGTCGACACCTTTGTAAAATATTTGCACTATTTGATAAGTATCTAGACCGTGTTGAGGACATGCTCTCAACATTTTTCTGAATCTTGTCCATGCCTCATATAATGTTTCATTTGGCTTTTGCATGAACGTGACAATTTCTCCTTGAAGTCTCACGACTTTAGATGCCGGAAAGAATCTTTTAAGAAATTTCTCAACTAAAACATCCCATGTGTCAATCGCTCCTTCAGGTAACGATTCTAACCAATCTTTGGCTTCTCCTTTTAAATTCCAGGGGAACAACATAAGATAAATAGTTTCATCCTCAACTTCTCGGATTTTAAATAGATTACAAATCCTATTAAAAGTTCAAAGATGTTCGTTTAGATCTTCCTTTGCTGTACCACCAAATTGGCATTGATTAGTGACCATGTGTAGGATTTGTCTTTTGATTTGAAAATCTGACGCATTAATATCTGGCTTAATAATAGCGTGACCTTGGCCCGTGCGTGTGGCTCTCATTCGGTCTTCCATACTTTGAGGTTCTGTTTCTTCCATATTTGTATTTGTTGAACCTGAATCACTAGATGATTCTGATTTAACAGTTTGTGGTTCAGGAGGAATGATTAGTAGTTCAGGATCTTGGAATTGTCCCTTAATATCCTCCGGGTTCTCAATTGTGACATCGGGTTCAAAAGATGGATTATCGGAAATTCGAATTGGAGTAATTGTTCGACTAGATGATGATTCTAAAGAAAAATCAACGGCGATAATATTGGCAAGATATCTTGATCGAGTTACAGGTGGTGAACGTATGAAAGGTGGTGAACGTTTTGCTCGGTGCATTCACTGAATATCCTATTAGTTATAAAAATAAAAATTATATAAGTTATCAAATTAATAGACTTTTCTGATTTTTCTCACGTTTCGAATAGCCAATAGATGCAGCAGGTAGCCAGGACCCTTTAAATTGGAAGCCCACAACTCGCCATTAACAAATCCAACTATTACTACGAACCAGAAAATTTGGATGTCTATCAATTTAATCGCTTAAAATAATTTTTCGTCGAAATTTAAAGAAAATAAAGAAAATTCTATGTCCTAAAAACTAGAGCGTAGAAATAAGAAAGAAAAAGAAGTGCGTCGAAAAACGTCGAAAAATAAAAATAAGAAAGAAAAACGTCGAAACTTAAAAGTCTAAAAACTAAATCTAAAAAAGTTGCGCCTAAAAGTATTAAAGCTTAAAAGGAATTGTATATCTAAAACGGAAATAAATTAAAAGGCACTAAAATATATAAACGGCGTCGCAAAATTCTAAAGCGCCTAAATCTTAATTATAAAGAAAAAGCACTTAAGGAATTTTACGGCAAAGTCTTAAAAGCTAAAAATCTACGGCAAATCTATAACAACGAAACTAATATTATGAATGATACGATTAAAAAGATACAAATAATAAAAGATATAAAATAAAAATGATAAAAATAAAATTTATATAAAAATATTATATTTATATTATTATTATATAAACATATTAATCTATATAAAAATAATTAAACTTAATATTACAAATTAAATATTAAACTAGGAATATTAATTAAACTAAACCCTAATTTAAATAAATAATATTTAAACTTAACCCTAATTTAATTAAATAATTATAATTATAATTAACCCTGCAGCGTAATTAATGCGATTAAGGTTTCTGGCCTGTCAGATCGTATCATGCGTTCGCATGGTTTTAGAGTATCCAGCTCATGTGATCGCATGGGCCTGTTGGACCAGGAAATACTTGGGCTTCGAACAGGTTTCGGCCCAATTTCTAATTTTTTTTATTTTTAATTTTACAAAATATTATAAAGAAAATAAAAATTAACTTATATTTTAAAAATTAAAAATAAAAATAAAAATACTATATAATTTTATATATTTTAAACAAAATCTTAAAATATATATATATATATATATATATATATATATATATATATATATATATATATATATATATATATATATATATATATATATATATATTCTTCTTAAGTTTTTTTAACACTTGTTATTAAAACAAAATATTTTTACGATATAAGAAATAATGTTTTTACAAAAATATAGCGTTTTTCACTGGGTCCCCGGCAGCAGCGTCAAAAATTTGATGTGCGAGCGATGGGGTTTACGAAATACTATTATATTTTACTACGAAATACGAAGAAATATTACACAGGTTTTATTTAATTTATTTACAGATAGGATATACCTAAACCTTGCTACAACACTATAGTCAGTGTACCTAATCATAGAGTAGTATAGTTTTTAGTAAGTCCGGTCCGTTCCAAAGGGAGACGGCTTATTTTACAATATATTTTTATATAACTATATTTGTACAAAATATAAATATATATATTACAATTATTATTATTATAAAAGGGAGGTTTACCGTTTAATGACCATTTTGTCGATTTTATATTTTTAAGCGTAAAGATAAATGACGATAATTAAAGTGCGTAAAATAAATAACAATATTTAAAGTGACAATAAATAAAATGACAGTAAATAAAAGTAAGATGAGATATAAAATAACACAATTATGCTTATTTAAACTTCCGTAACCATGATGTTTGACGTTTTGATTTTAATTTATTACTTTAGGTTAATTGTCCTTTGTCCTGAATTAATTGAAACCTATCTGGTTTTTGTCCATAATAGTTCATCGGTCATAATTATAAAGTGCGAGAGTCTTCGCCAAATTAACCTTATACCCGAAGTCAAATATTCCAACTAATTGGGGATTTAAACCGTAATAAGGTTTTAATACATTGTTAATGATTACACCAGGTTATCGACTGCGTGTAATCTAAGGTTTTAATACTTTATTAACAATTACACCAATTACCCTTGAATGTAATCCACCCCTGTTTTAATGAGATATGAATATTAATTTACACACTTGATCAGTTTGAATAATCAATTACCCAACCCGAATAATTAATTAAATGATTGTAACAGATGTCGTATAAACGTCACTAAATAGAACATTCATAATCATTTAATAATTATTAGATTAACTAATTTGAAGATAGGTTCGACAGAGTCCAATTAGTTGTTATTCTATTAGACAATACCCGCCATCTATTAATAGTCCATAGTTCAATGTCCACAAGTGTCGGTCTTTTATCCAAACCCAAATTATGGTACAAAATCCAATAACCCCATCTTAAATATTTAGTCCAACATCACGATTACTTCGGCTCAAATAAGCATAATAATAACTTAGTTACGATACATTAATTGAAAAGGGAAGAACATAGCTTACAGTGATTATTTATCACGTAGCGTTACCCGGACAGAGTTTCGACTTAAAACCCATAAAACATTTCTTACAATAACCCAACTAAACCATAAATTTATTATTAAAATTAACTTATATTAAATTATAATATAAATATATTTATGTTTACAGAAGAAGGAATGAAAAGAGTGTGTAAAATTCGTCCAAAAACGTTGCAATTTATAGACTTGGCCAGTATTCCCCTTCCATGCGATCGCATGATTTTCATGCTTCCTGGCCATGCAATCGCATGGCCTGCCTATACTCAGATATTTTGCAATTGAAACGTGGGCTGTTGAGTTTATTTAATATATAATATAATATATATAATTATATATATATTATATTATATTCTCGTGCATAGTGGACTTGTAATTTTAGCTCCGTTGAGTCGTACGTTTATGCTCTGTTTATGCCTTGGTTCTGGATTTTCGAACGTCCTTTCGTACGCGTAGATATTTTGTACTTTGCATTCCGCGGCTTGTACTCTTGTAAATTTTAGACATTTCTCATCAATAAATGGAACCACTTGGATTGTAACTTTTACATTTGAGCTTTTTGGTCATTTGCGTCTTTAAATCGTCATTTTCTTCTTTTGTCTTCGCACTTATTTATTTAAACGATTATTACATAAAAATAGAACGATTTCAAATAAAAGCTTTACATATTGGAAGGATATGACGCCTAAATAAATGGTCATTTGGAGCACTATCAATATATAAGTCAAATCTAGGTCAAGTATCACTTTACGAGTCATAATTAAGCATATTGCACTTTTGCACCTTAAAGCACGCCTTAGAAATTCGTACGTCGTAGAAAGATCCAACTATAGCTCAAAGCACATAAATCATTAAATCATGAACAACTCTAGATCATAACTACACTTAAAATCAATTCCAAAAAGTCTAGCCAAAGCTTCATACATTAAATAAAAGTCCAATATCAGAAAGAGTCTAATCATAGTTCAATACAGCAATTTCTGCCCGCGCGTCAGTGTTTAAACATTTTTCAAAAAATATAGAAAATATATTTTGACGAACGGCCAATTAGAGTCATCTCAAAACATCAGAAACTTTTAGTGATAAAATAATGAAAAACATTTCTTTAGCCAATTTGTACAGTTTTGCATACCTTTACAGACTCATCAGTTTTTAATCATCAACTAGACACATCACTTAGATGAGAATATATCTCATGGAAAATCACGTTCTCGCAAGTTTGCATACAAATGAAACATGTCAAGTAACATATATACTAACATATTCCAGAAGATCAAAGTCTCAATAAACTCCTAGTTCACTCTAGCAATTTTTATGTAACTTTGAAAAACGATTCAGCTCACTTTAAAAACCAAATCTTCGTTTTGACATAACGGGAGCATTACATAACCTTTTGACGCAAATATTAAGTCCAATTTGCATAAGGAATACAGAAGTACACTTTATATAAGCTAAAATACAAAGCATGCAACTCAGAAAATTCGAATTACGCACAAAACAAAGTCAAATCTTCGATTAAGCATATCTTAAGCATACGATAACCAAATCACGCAAAATCGGAGTCTAAAATTAATAAATTTTTGATATATTTCTATTTAAACATATTACAAGATCAGATCTCATCATATCAACAAGAAACAAATTTGTTTTTCATACATATGACGTTAATTACGCAATCAAACAATAAATAATAACACTAGACACCATTAATTGAGCACTAGACTTGATTACACTATGTAATTGCATAAAATTCAGATTTAGAAAAGTTAGGGTTTGTGATTATACCTCAAACGATCAATTAAACAACAATACTAGACGTAGAACGATGCGTAGAGCAACTTTGATGCACAAGGTTTCTTCTAATTTCAACTTTTGATGGTAGTTGTGGGGTGGTGATGGCCGACGGCCAAGACGGAGAGGGAGAGAGGGAGATGTCGACTAGAATGGGAAAAATAAGGGTTCCCATGATTTTCTTTCCTATTTATAGATAGTAATTAGGGCCTAATTAAGATAACTAGTGACCTTGTAGCCCAAGTCAAGTCCATATGGGTGTCCACTAGGGGGTTCGGTCCTGAAGCCCTATAGGGGTGTTCCTGGGCTCGTTTTGCTTATTTACTTGAATGCGCGTGGTCTGTTTCGAATGTTGTTAACCGTACAGGGTCTCCGGAACGTTAACTAGTCGTTGAAACAAAATCATCGGATTTAATTCATTAAATGAATAATAAATTAAATTAGTTATTCTTAAAGTTAATAATTATTGATAATAATTATTTCGTCGTTTTTCTGAGTTCCGTAAACTGAAAAGCTTTCTAGGCGATTAACTTAATCGTAACGTTTTCTAGTTATTTCACTTTCAGAAATAAATTCACAAATTAATATAACCTATTAATTCAAGAATCTCTCTAATACGCATGTATTTAATTCTATTAAACACACAAGTCTAAGTAACCACCGTTAAATACTTAACGGACAAGTCACGATAGTAAACGGAAAAAGTTGGGTTATTACAGCATATCACGAGGAACTAGGTTATCATAATTCTGATCAGATGGACTATGCTCAACTCCCGATATTTATCTGTCAAAGGATATAAGCGTCCAATCTTGGATAAAATGCATACCCGGGCGTACTAATAAAGTAGCATAGTCATATACATATAATCCTACCTTTCTTAACACCTCAGTGTATTACCCAAGTTAGGGGTTATATTTTGAGTTCCTTCCTGTCAGTGGTTTTGGTAAATTATAAAGGTGTATAGCCAAATTAGAACCTCTGATGGTTCTACATCATCCTTTACGATGTATAAACTAAGTTTGTATTGTAGTGCATTGAATCACCATTTATAACTTAAACCAGTCCTTACTTAATTCTACCCAATAAATCGGAGTTATCCACCATGTATTACACTTACAATGGTTCCATAACTTCTAACCTTGACTGTATTGACCCGAACTTTTCCATGTTTATATATATTAATTGAGATTGATATTTACATGATTAAATGTTTCCAACATGTTAAGAAATCAAACTTGTTAAGACTTGATTAATTGAAATATGTTTCATATAGACAATTGACCACCCAAGTTGACCGGTGATTCACGAACGTTAAAAATTGTAAAAACTATATGATGACATATATATGGATATATATATAGTTAACATGATACTATGATAAGTAAACATATCATTAAGTATATTAACAATGAACTACATATGTAAAAACAAGACTACTAACTTAATGGTTTTTAAACGAGACATATATGTAACGATTATCGTTGTAAAGACATTTAATGTATATATATATCATATTAAGAGATATTCATACATGATAATATCATGATAATATAATAATTTAAAATCTCATTTGATATTATAAACATTGGGTTAACAACATTTAACAAGATCGTCAACCTAAAGGTTTCAAAACAACACTTACATGTAACGACTAACGATGACTTAACGACTCAGTTAAAATGTATATACATGTAGTGTTTTAATATGTATTTATACACTTTTGAAAGACTTCAATACACTTATCAAAATACTTCTACTAAACAAAAATGCTTACAATTACATCCTCGTTCAGTTTCATCAACAATTCTACTCGTATGCACCCGTATTCGTACTCATACAATACACAGCTTTTAGATGCATGTACTATTGGTATATACACTCCAATGATCAGATCTTAGCAGCCCATGTGAGTCACCTAACACATGTGGGAACCATCATTTGGCAACTAGCATGAAATATCTCATAAAATTATAAAAATATGAGTAATCATTCATGACTTATTTACATGAAAACAAAATTACATATCCTTTATATCTAATCCATACACCAACGACCAAAAACACCTACAAACACTTTCATTCTTCAATTTTCTTCATCTAATTGATCTCTCTCAAGTTCTATCTTCAAGTTCTAAGTGTTCTTCATAAATTCTACAAGTTCTAGTTACAGTAGGTTATCATTCTAATACAAGGTAATAATCATATTCAAACTTTGGTTCAATTTCTATAACTATAACAATCTTATTTCAAGTGATGATCTTACTTGAACTTGTTTTCGTGTCATGATTCTGCTTCAAGAACTTCGAGCCATCCAAGGATCCGTTGAAGCTAGATCCATTTTTCTCTTTTCCAGTAGGTTTATCCAAGGAACTTAAGGTAGTAATGATGTTCATAACATCATTCGATTCATACATATAAAGCTATCTTATTCGAAGGTTTAAACTTGTAATCACTAGAACATAGTTTAGTTAATTCTAAACTTGTTCGCAAACAAAAGTTAATCCTTCTAACTTGACTTTTAAAATCAACTAAACACATGTTCTATATCTATATGATATGCTAACTTAATGATTTAAAACCTGGAAACACGAAAAACACCGTAAAACCGGATTTACGCCGTCGTAGTAACACCGCGGGCTGTTTTGGGTTAGTTAATTAAAAACTATGATAAACTTTGATTTAAAAGTTGTTATTCTGAGAAAATGATTTTTATTATGAACATGAAATTATATCCAAAAATTATGGTTAAACTCAAAGTGGAAGTATGTTTTCTAAAATGGTCATCTAGACGTCGTTTTTTCGACTAAAATGACTACCTTTACAAAAACAACTTGTAACTTATTTTTCCGACTATAAACCTATACTTTTTCTGTTTAGATTCATAAAATAGAGTTCAATATGAAACCATAGCAATTTGATTCACTCAAAACGGATTTAAAATGAAGAAGTTATGGGTAAAACAAGATTGGATAATTTTTTTCATTTTAGCTACGTGAAAATTGGTAACAAATCTATTCCAACCATAACTTAATCAACTTGTATTGTATATTATGTAATCTTGAGATACCATAGACACGTATACAATGTTTCGACCTATCATGTCGACGCATCTATATATATTTCGGAACAACCATAGACACTCTATATGTGAATGTTGGAGATAGCTATACAGGGTTGAGGTTGATTCCAAAATATATATAGTTTGAGTTGTGATCAATACTGAGATACGTATACACTGGGTCGTGGATTGATTCAAGATAATATTTATCGATTTATTTCTGTACATCTAACTGTGGACAACTAGTTGTAGGTTACTAACGAGGACAGCTGACTTAATAAACTTAAAACATCAAAATATATTAAAAGTGTTGTAAATATATTTTGAACATACTTTGATATATATGTATATATTGTTATAGGTTCGTGAATCAACCAGTGGCCAAGTCTTACTTCCCGACGAAGTAAAAATCTGTGAAAGTGAGTTATAGTCCCACTTTTAAAATCTAATATTTTTGGGATGAGAATACATGCAGGTTTTATAAATGATTTAGAAAATAGACACAAGTACGTAAAACTACATTCTATGGTTGAATTATCGAAATCGAATATGCCCCTTTTTATTAAGTCTGGTAATCTAAGAATTAGGGAACAGACACCCTAATTGACGCGAATCCTAAAGATAGATCTATTGGGCCTAACAAACCCCATCCAAAGTACCGGATGCTTTAGTACTTCGAAATTTATATCATATCCGAAGGATGTCCCGGAATGATGGGGATATTCTTATATATGCATCTTGTTAATGTCGGTTACCAGGTGTTCACCATATGAATGATTTTTATCTCTATGTATGGGATGTGTATTGAAATATGAAATCTTGTGGTCTATTATTATGATTTGATATATATAGGTTAAACCTATAACTCACCAACATTTTTGTTGACGTTTTAAGCATGTTTATTCTCAGGTGATTATTAAGAGCTTCCGCTGTCGCATACTTAAATAAGGACGAGATTTGGAGTCCATGCTTGTATGATATTGTGTAAAAACTGCATTCAAGAAACTTATTTTGTTGTAACATATTTGTATTGTAAACCATTATGTAATGGTCGTGTGTAAACAGGATATTTTAGATTATCATTATTTGATAATCTACGTAAAGCTTTTTAAACCTTTATTGATGAAATAAAGGTTATGGTTTGTTTTAAAATGAATGCAGTCTTTGAAAAACGTCTCATATAGAGGTCAAAACCTCGCAACGAAATCAATTAATATGGAACGTTTTTTAATCAATAAGAACGGGACATTTCAGTTGGTATCCGAGCGTTGGTCTTAGAGAACCAGAATTTTTCATTAGTGTGTCTTATCGAGTTTGTTAGGATGCATTAGTGAGTCTGGACTTCGACCGTGTTTACTTGAAAAATGATTGCTTAACAAATTTTGTTGGAAACTATATATTTTTAACATGTGAATATTATGTGATATATTAATCTCTTAACGCGTTTGATATTATGTGATAGATGTCTACCTCTAGAACAAATCCCATTGACTCACCTAATAATAATGAAGAGTCAAATGTAAATTGGAATGATTCGTGGACTGATTCACAAGTTCCCGAAGAGGAACCGGAAGAAGAGTCGGAACCGGAAGAAGAATCGGAACCGGAAGAAGAATCGGAACCGGATGAAGAAATAGAACCGGTGGGGGAAATAACAAAACGGTTAAGTAAAAGAAAATCCTCAACCAACCGACCAAGGTTAATTATGGTCAATGGTGTTTCCGCCAAGGAAGCAAAATATTGGGAGGATTACCAATTCTCTGATGAATCGGATTCCGACGAGAATTCCGATGATGTTATAGAAATTACCCCAACTGAATTTAAAAAGGCAAAATAAAATAATAAGGGAAAGGGCATAAAAATAGAGAAATCTAATTCCAACCCCGATGAACTTTATATGTATCGTCAACCCCCGAAGTCCTTAAGTTGTAACAATGACCCGGGAACCTCTAAACCACCAGGTTTTTCTAAACCAATGTGGAAAACGACGGCTCGTATTAGGGGAACATCATATATCCCTAGAAACTTGGCAAAACGAACCAAAACCGAAGAAGAAGAAACAAGCGAGTCGGAATAAGATAATTGTATTCGTGTGGTGTAATATATGTAATATAGTGTGCTTATGCTTTATGATATATGTAAAAATTGCTTGTATTAATAAGTATTTTTTTTTATGAATCTAACTCTTGTCTATTTTACATTATAAAAACACAAAATGGATAGACAACCCAATATATTAAGAGACCTACCCGGAGACATGATTGATGAAATCTTGTCTAGAGTCGGTCATAATTCTTCGGCACAACTATTTAAGGCGATATCAGTTTGTAAGACATTCGAAGAACGTTCCAAGAATGCCTTGGTTTATAAAAGGCTTTCGTTCGAAAGATGGGGGATATCACATTGGGAAATCCATAAGTTACGATGTGTTTACTTTGACGCATATATTGCGGGGAACCCAAATGCTATTTTACGCAATGGGTTAAGAAATTATTTTGACTCAATATATCCGAATATTGGACTTCGTGATTTAGAAAAAGCGGCTAACATGCAACATAAAGAAGCATGTTATGCTTACGGATTAGTAATGTTCGCTTCTCACCAAAGTGAGAACAAGAACATCGGGCTACAACTATTAAACAAAACGTTCCCACAAGTGACGGAGTCGGTAATTGGGGTAAGAAATGAGGTTTTTAGATTGTTACGGGACTGTTGGACATTACGTAACCCTCATCCCTTTGACGACGTTACAACACGTTGTCTTATCAACGGCCATAACGGTTATGTTCCACAAGACCAAGGATGGGAAGTAATCCTAGTAAAACCAGAATGCATGACTTGTTTCTGGACGTATGAATTACGTGTCTTTATTGCCTTTGCTGAACGACTTGTGTACTAGCTAGAATTATCTTCACAACCATCTTGTATCAAATTTATTGTGTGCTATATTTCATGCTATATGTAAAATAAGCGGTATTGTAAGTTTGTAAAATATTGTGTAAAAGTTTGAACGCGAAATATTATTATAATCAGTTTTTCATATAGAATTGTAGTAGTTGAATTGTATATTAGCTACTAAGTATGAACTTAACGGGTAGGTACTACCCGAATTTAAACTTATAAAACGCTAATATGAAGAAAAAGCTTTTATAAATGAGTTCATATTATGCTACGAAATACTATTAACTACTCTTAATATTCTGTATGATTAACTTGTTCCATTTGACTATTTTGAAGGAAATGGCACCGACTAATCGACACACCGTGAATATGAATGAAGAGGAATTCCGTAATTTTCTAGCTTCAAACATAGCCGCAGTACAGGCTACACAACATACCAACAATAACCTTGGATCTAGCAGTACAGGAAATCGTGTAGGATGCACCTACAAAGAATTCACTGCCTGCAAACCTTTGGAATTTGATGGAACCGAAGGACCGACCGGATTGAAACGGTGGACCGAGAAGGTCGAATCGGTGTTTGCCATAAGTAAGTGTACTGAAGAGGACAAAGTAAAGTATGCTATGCATACCTTCACAGGTTCTGTGTTAACATGGTGGAATACCTATCTAGAGCAAGTGGGACAAGACGATGCGTACACACTACCGTGGTCAGCATTCAAGCACTTGATGAACGAGAAGTACCGTCCCAGAACTGAGGTCAATAAGCTCAAGACAGAACTTAGAGGGTTACGAACCCAAGGATTTGATATTACCACGTACGAAAGACGATTCACAAAATTGTGCCTATTGTGTCCGGGAGCATTCGAAGATGAGGAAGAGAAGATCGACGCGTTTGTGAAAGGATTACCGGAAAGAATCCAAGAAGATATAAGTTCACACGAGCCCGCCTCCATACAACAGGCATGTAGAATGGCTCACAAACTAGTGAACCAGATTGAGGAAAGAATTAAAGAACAGACGGCTGAAGAGGCCAATGTGAAGCAAGTCAAAAGAAAGTGGGAGGAAAATGGTGATAAGAATCACCAATACAACAACAACAGCAATTACAATAATAATCGCAACAATTATCTCAACAATCGCAACATCAATCGCAACTACAACAAACGGCCCAACAACAACAACAACAACAACAACAACAACAAAAACAACAACAACTACAACAATCATCCCAACAACAATAATAACCGCAACAACAACAACAATCAGAAGCAGCTATGCCAAAGGTGTGAAAAGTATCACTCGGGGTTCTGCACCAAATTTTACAACAAGTGTAAAAGAAATGGTCATAGCGCGGCGAAGTGTGAGGTCTACGGACCAGGGGTTAATAGAACGAAAGGAACAAATGGTGTCGGAACGAGTAATGGCGGAGCAAGTAGTGTCGGAGCAAGTTATGCCAATGTAGTTTGTTATAAATGTGGAAAACCGGGCCACTTTATTAGAAATTGCCCGAACCAGGAGAAAACGAATGGACAAGGCCGCGAAAGAGTTTTCAATATTAATGCGGCAGAGGCACAGGAAGACCCGGAGCTTGTTACGGGTACGTTTCTTATTGACAATAAATCTGCTTACGTTTTATTTGATTCGGGTGCGGATAGAAGCTATATGAGTAGAGATTTTTGTGCTAAATTAAGTTGTCCATTGACGCCTTTGGATAGTAAATTTTTACTCGAATTAGCAAATGGTAAATTAATTTCAGCAGATAATATATGTCGAAATCGAGAAATTAAACTGGTTAGCGAAACAGTTAAGATTGATTTGATACCAGTAGAGTTAGGGAGTTTTGATGTGATAATCGGTATGGACTGGTTGAAAGAAGTGAAAGCAGAGATCGTTTGTTACAAAAATGCAATTCGCATTATACGAGAAAAAGGAAAACCCTTAATGGTGTACGGAGAAAAGGGCAACACAAAGCTACATCTTATTAGTAATTTGAAGGCATAAAAACTAATAGGAAAAGGTTGCTATGCTATTCTAGCACATGTCGAGAAAGTACAAACTGAAGAAAAGAGCATCAATGATGTTCCCGTCGCAAAAGAATTTCCCGATGTATTTCTGAAAGAATTACCGGGATTACCCCCACATCGATCCGTTGAATTTCAAATAGATCTTGTACCAGGAGCTACACCAATAGCTCGTGCTCCTTACAGACTCGCACCCAGCGAGATGAAAGAACTGCAAAGCCAATTACAAGAACTTTTAGAGCATGGTTTCATTCGACCAAGCACATCACCGTGGGGAGCTCCTATTTTGTTTGTCAAGAAGAAAGATGGTACATTCAGGTTGTGTATCGACTACCAAGAGTTGAACAAACTTACCATCAAGAACCGCTACCCACTACCGAGAATCGACGACTTATTTGATCAACTACAAGGCTCGTCTGTTTATTCAAAGATTGACTTACGTTCCGGGTATCATCAAATGCGGGTGAAAGAAGATGATATTCCAAAGACTGCTTTCAGAACACGTTACGGTCATTACGAGTTTATGGTCATGCCATTTGGTTTAACTAATGCACCAGCTGTGTTCATGGACCTTATGAACCGAGTGTGTGGACCATACCTTGACAAGTTTGTCATTGTTTTCATTGATGACATACTTATTTACTCAAAGAATGACCAAGAACACGGTGAACATTTGAGAAAGGTGTTAGAAGTATTGAGGAAGGTAGAATTGTACGCTAAATTTTCAAAGTGTGCATTTTGGTTGGAAGAAGTTCAATTCCTCGGTCACATAGTGAACAAAAAAGGTATTAAGGTGGATCCGGCAAAGATAGAAACTGTTGAAAAGTGGGAAACCCCGAAAACTCCGAAACACATTCGCCAGTTTTTAGGACTAGCTGGTTACTACAGAAGGTTCATCCAAGACTTTTCCAGAATAGCAAAACCCTTGACTGCATTAACGCATAAAGGGAAGAAATTTGAATGGAAAGATGAACAAGAGAAAGCGTTTCAGTTATTGAAGAAAAAACTAACTACGGCACCTATATTGTCATTGCCTGAAGGGAATGATGATTTTGTGATTTATTGTGACGCATCAAAGCAAGGTCACGGTTGTGTATTAATGCAACGAACGAAGGTGATTGCTTATACGTCTAGACCATTGAAGATTCACGAGCAAAATTATACGACGCATGATTTGGAATTAGGCGCGGTTGTTTTTGCATTAAAGACTTGGAGGCACTACTTATATGGGGTAAAAAGTATTATATATACCGACCACAAAAGTCTTCAACACATATTTAATCAGAAACAACTGAATATGAGGCAGCGTAGGTGGATTGAATTGTTGAATGATTATGACTTTGAGATTCGTTACCACCTGGGGAAGGCAAATATGGTAGCCGATGCCTTGAGCAGGAAGGACAGAGAACCCATTCGAGTAAAATCTATGAATATAATGATTCATAATAACCTTACTACTCAAATAAAGGAGGCGCAACAAGGAGTTTTAAAAGAAGGAAATTTAAAGGATGAAATACCCAAAGGATCGGAGCAGCATCTTAATATTCGGGAAGACGAAACCCGGTATAGGGCTGAAAGGATTTGGGTACTAAAATTTGGAGATATGAGAGAAATGGTACTTAGAGAAGCTCATAAAACCAGATACTCAATACATCCTGGAACGGGGAAGATGTACAAGGATCTCAAGAAACATTTTTGGTGGTCGGGTATGAAAGCCGATGTTGCTAAATACGTAGGAGAATGTTTGACGTGTTCTAAAGTCAAAGCTGAGCATCAGAAACCATCAGGTCTACTTCAACAACCCGAAATCCCGGAATGGAAATGGGAAAACATTACCATGGATTTCATCACTAAATTGCCAAGGACTGCAAGTGGTTTTGATACTATTTGGGTAATAGTTGACCGTCTCACCAAATCAGCACACTTCCTGCCAATAAGAGAAGATGACAAGATGGAGAAGTTAGCACGACTGTATTTGAAGGAAGTCGTCTCCAGACATGGAATACCAATCTCTATTATCTCTGATAGGGATGGCAGATTTATTTCAAGATTCTGGCAGACATTACAGCAAGCATTAGGAACTCGTCTAGACATGAGTACTGCTTATCATCCACAAACTGATGGGCAGAGCGAAAGGACAATACAAACGCTTGAAGACATGCTACGAGCATGTGTTATTGATTTCGGAAACAGTTGGGATCGACATCTACCGTTAGCAGAATTTTCCTACAACAACAGCTACCATTCAAGCATTGAGATGGCGCCGTTTGAACACTTTATGGTAGAAAGTTCAGGTCTCCGATTTGTTGGAGTGAAGTGGGGGATAGACAGATTACGAGTCCAGAGATTATACAAGAAACTACCGAGAAGATCATCCAAATTCAACAACGGTTGAAAACCGCCCAAAGTCGACAAAAGAGCTACGCTGACATTAAAAGAAAAGATATAGAATTTGAAATTGGAGAGATGGTCATGCTTAAAGTTGCACCTTGGAAAGGCGTTGTTCGATTTGGTAAACGAGGTAAATTAAATCCAAGGTATATTGGACCATTCAAGATTATTGATCGTGTCGGACCAGTAGCTTACCGACTTGAGTTACCTCAACAACTCGTGGCTGTACATAACACTTTCCACGTCTCGAATTTGAAGAAATTTTTTGCTAAAGAAGATCTCACTATTCCGTTAGATGAAATCCAAATCAACGAAAAACTCCAATTCATCGAAGAACCCGTCAAAATAATGGATCGTGAGGTTAAAAGACTTAAGCAAAACAAGATACCAATTGTTAAGGTTCGATGGAATGCTCGTAGAGGACCCGAGTTCACCTGGGAGCGTGAAGATCAGATGAAGATGAAATACCCGCATCTATTTCCAGAAGATTCGTCAACACCTTCAACAGCTTAAAATTTCGGGACGAAATTTATTTAACGGGTAGGTACTGTAGTGACCCGAACTTTTCCATGTTTATATATATTAATTGAGATTGATATTTACATGATTAAATGTTTCCAACATGTTAAGCAATCAAACTTGTTAAGACTTGATTAATTGAAATATGTTTCATATAGACAATTGACCACCCAAGTTGACCGGTGATTCACGAACGTTAAAACTTGTAAAAACTATATGATGACATATATATGGATATATATATAGTTAACATGATACTATGATAAGTAAACATATCATTAATTATATTAACAATGAACTACATATGTAAAAACAAGACTACTAACTTAATGGTTTTTAAACGAGACGTATATGTAACGATTATCGTTGTAAAGACATTTAATGTATATATATATATCATATTAAGAGATATTCATACATGATAATATCATGATAATATAATAATTTAAAATCTCATTTGATATTATAAACATTGGGTTAACAACATTTAACAAGATCGTCAGTTAACGACTAACGATGACTTAACGACTCAGTTAAAATGTATATACATGTAGTGTTTTAATATTTATTTATACACTTTTGAAAGACTTCAATACACTTATCAAAATACTTCTACTTAACAAAAATGCTTACAATTACATCCTCGTTCAGTTTCATCAACAATTCTACTCGTATGCACCCGTATTCGTACTCATACAATACACGACTTTTAGATGTATGTACTATTGGTATATACACTCCAATGATCAGCTCTTAGCAGCCCATGTGAGTCACCTAACACATGTGGGAACCATAATTTGGCAACTAGCATGAAATATCTCATAAAATTACAAAAATATGAGTAATCATTCATGACTTATTTACATGAAAACAAAATTACATATCCTTTATATCTAATCCATACACCAACGACCAAAAACACCTACAAACACTTTCATTCTTCAATTTTTTTCATCTAATTGATCTCTCTCAAGTTCTATCTTCAAGTTCTAAGTGTTCTTCATAAATTCTACAAGTTCTAGTTACATAAAATCAAGAATACTTTCAAGTTTGCTAGCTCACTTCCAATCTTGTAAGGTGATCATCCAACCTCAAGAAATCTTTGTTTCTTATAGTAGGTTATCATTCTAATACAAGGTAATAATCATATTCAAACTTTGGTTCAATTTCTATAACTATAACAATCTTATTTCAAGTGATGATCTTACTTGAACTTGTTTTCGTGTCATGATTCTGCTTCAAGAACTTCGAGCCATCCAAGGATCCGTTGAAGCTAGATCCATTTTTCTCTTTTCCAGTAGGTTTATCCAAGGAACTTAAGGTAGTAATGATGTTCATAACATCATTCGATTCATACATATAAAGCTATCTTATTCGAAGGTTTAAACTTGCAATCACTAGAACATAGTTTAGTTAATTCTAAACTTGTTCGCAAACAAAAGTTAATCCTTCTAACTTGACTTTTAAAATCAACTAAACACATGTTATATATCTATATGATATGCTAACTTAATGATTTAAAACCTGGAAACACGAAAAACACCGTAAAACCGGATTTACGCCGTCGTAGTAACACCGCGGGCTGTTTTGGGTTAGTTAATTAAAAACTATGATAAACTTTGATTTAAAAGTTGTTATTTTGAGAAAATGATTTTTATTATGAACATGAAAGTACATCCAAAAATTATGGTTAAACTCAAAGTGGAAGTATGTTTTCTAAAATGGTCATATAGACGTCGTTCTTTCGACTGAAATGACTACCTTTACAAAAACGACTTGTAACTTATTTTTCCGACTATAAACCTATACTTTTTCTGTTTAGATTCATAAAATAGAGTTCAATATGAAACCATAGCAATTTTATTCACTCAAAACGGATTTAAAATGAAGAAGTTATGGGTAAAACAAGATTGGATAATTTTTTTTTATTTTAGCTACGTGAAAATTGGTAACAAATCTATTCCAACCATAACTTAATCAACTTGTATTGTATATTATGTAATCTTGAGATACTATAGACACGTATACAATGTTTCGACCTATCATGTCGACACATCTATATATATTTCGGAACAACCATAGACACTCTATATGTGAATGTTGGAGTTAGCTATACAGGGTTGAGGTTGATTCCAAAATATATATAGTTTGAGTTGTGATCAATACTGAGATACGTATACACTGGGTCGTGGATTGATTCAAGATAATATTTATCGATTTATTTCTGTACATCTAACTGTGGACAACTAGTTGTAGGTTACTAACGAGGACAGCTGACTTAATAAACTTAAAACATCAAAATATATTAAAAGTGTTGTAAATATATTTTGAACATACTTTGATATATATGTATATATTGTTATAGGTTCGTGAATCAACCAGTGACCAAGTCTTACTTCCCGACGAAGTAAAAATCTGTGAAAGTGAGTTATAGTCCCACTTTTAAAATATAATATTTTTGGGATGAGAATACATGCAGGTTTTATAAATGATTTACAAAATAGACACAAGTACGTGAAACTACATTCTATGGTTGAATTATCGAAATCGAATATGCCCCTTTTTATTAAGTCTGGTAATCTAAGAATTAGGGAACAGACACCCTAATTGACGCGAATCCTAAAGATAGATCTATTGGGCCTAACAAACCCCATCCAAAGTACCGGATGCTTTAGTACTTCGAAATTTATATCATATCCGAAGGGTGTCCCGGAATGATGGGGATATTCTTATATATGCATCTTGTTAATGTCGGTTACCAGGTGTTCACCATATGAATGATTTTTATCTCTATGTATGGGATGTGTATTGAAATATGAAATCTTGTGGTCTATTATTATGATTTGATATATATAGGTTAAACCTATAACTCACCAACATTTTTGTTGACGTTTTAAGCATGTTTATTCTCAGGTGATTATTAAGAGCTTCCGCTGTCGCATACTTAAATAAGGACAAGATTTGGAGTCCATGCTTGTATGATATTGTGTAAAAACTGCATTCAAGAAACTTATTTTGTTGTAACATATTTGTATTGTAAACCATTATGTAATGGTCGTGTGTAAACAGGATATTTTAGATTATCATTATTTGATAATCTACGTAAAGCTTTTTAAACCTTTATTGATGAAATAAAGGTTATGGTTTGTTTTAAAATGAATGCAGTCTTTGAAAAACGTCTCATATAGAGGTCAAAACCTCGCAACGAAATCAATTAATATGGAACGTTTTTTAATCAATAAGAACGGGACATTTTATTGACCATGCTCAAGTGGTCCTATAGTACATTAACATTGTACTCTACTGTTGTAACTGTATTTCCTCGAGTCTTACACTCTTGACCAATGTCTTGATCTGGTCCTATGGTAAGTCCCCATGTACTTTATTCTATTTCCGATGAGTTCATACCTTGACCAATGTATAAGCACAGATATTTAATTACCCTCATAATTGTCAACTTTATAAAAGGTTTTTAATCATGTTTACTGGTGGAAGGACGATAATAACGAGGTTTATATAATAGACAGAAAGTGAGTACGAAGCGATAATCATCCCTAACTAACATTAATAAATCATGGTAAACAATGAAGCAATTACTCACACATCATGGCAACAATCATTTCAATTATTAATAAATCACAAACATCAAACAAGAACATTCTGACAAATTAATTAAAGAAAGAATAGATAGTACCGGATAATGCGGACATAAGAACATTGGTATTTCTTTACAATATCCAAAGCGTTACATTACTCACTAGCTTCTACTACTAACTACATACTAATCACCCACTGATCACTAGAGAGCGACAGTAGAGAGATAACTACATTCCTAATCCGTGTACGTTTCTCCCTCTAGAAGTTAGAGAAAGAAAGTAGAGAGAGAACTAATCTCGTATTGATCACTAGAGAGCGACATAGAAAGATATTATTGAGAGAGAAGTGAAGAATTGGTGTGGTTTGAAGTGAAAATGAAGCACCTATTTATAAGGAAAGCTGATGGCATTTTAGTAAAGAAGCTGAAACAGTACCCGGTGTAGAGTGCCAATGTAAATGTGGGCAGCCCGTGGGGAGTGCCCGTGTTCAAATCTTGTGTAGCGACCCGACAAAATCGTCATTGACGGTGCCATCTATTTAGGTCCTATTACGTGGTCATAAGTCTTTAAAATGACGTTTGACCAAAAGTATGTCGTATTCATTTTAAAAGTAAAGATGTTTCAAGGTATACAAAGTAGTTCGACAACTAGTTACATTACAAAGTTTAAAGTACAATTGAAACATATGCGACACAATTTAAAAGTAGCCAAAAGACGCTCCATGTATGCATGTATACTCGACATCCAAGAAAGTATCAAAAGTAATGAGCGGAAGCATGTATCACAAAATGTTCAAGGACCTGGAAAAAACATAGAAATCTGTCAACGAAAATGTTGGTGAAATCATAGGTTTAAGTAAGTAAGTAGAAGTGAACCACAAGATTTGTAACATTGATATAATAGTAATATATTCTAAAAGTTAATATTCACGAGCACCCAATTATCAATGCTTAACATTCCTTCCATAGAACCCCATCACAATAGTGTTAGAACAAACACTGTTTCTAGAAAATATATTTCATTCGTAGACGGTAGCGAACCGCCTGAATGAGGGTTTGTCAAACCCATATGGATCCATACAACATAAGTTCTCGCTTACACCCGACAAGTGTAACTAATGATAATCGAATTGAGGATTTTGTTCTAAACTCGTATGTAGAATGTTTGTTTTCCTGTACTTGTGTTCACTTAGTAAAAAGAAACGTTTATGATTTCTCATCCCAAATGTAAGTTCAAAAGCGTAAAAGTGGGACTATGATCTCACCTTGAGTGCAAGTATGTAAAAGTACTTCAACAAGTAAACGTGTGCAAGAACGAATGCTAGTCTTGACCTAAACAAATAGGTTTGTATCAATATCGGTAAACACGGTCGGTCAAAGTGTTCAATTAGTCCCGTGGCTCGTTACGACTCGATTACTATAGCATGTGAATCAATTTGTCACGATTCATGTAAGATACAAGTATAAAAGCATGTTAGAACGATTGCACAAACATTTGGTTAAGTTTGATTAAAAGTCAACTTTGGTCGAGTCAAAGTCAACAAAAAGTCAACACGTTCGGGTCGGGTCCCGGACTATTTTTCTGAGGTTTTTAATCATATATGAGCATGTTAGAGCAAGTTACATGTGAATCGGAGGTCCATAGCATGGCAAACATTTTTCGTAAAATGACCAAACCAAACAGAATTTGGTAGTGAATCTGGACGGCGTCCAGTTTTGCTGGACGGTGTCCAGCATTGAAGGCCTAGACGGCGTCCAATAAACTGGATGACATCCAGATCTGTAAGCAGACCCTGTTTTGCTGCAACAAACAAATGCACGAACCAAAACACAAACAATCCCAATTTATGACCCGCAAACAATCAAAACATGTATCTTATATCATCGGAAAGGTATTTTGACAAGAAAAACAACTAAGCACATTTCATCAATCAATCTACCACTTACAACAACCAAAATCACATTGAATGCTCAACATTTATTACATTCAAGTTCATAAATGCGGTTTGGTGATTCGGGAACTTACTACCTACATACAATACGCCATTTCGTAGGTAATCAAGCATACAATCTAACTAAACATTTACCAACAACAATTCATGGCATTCAAAGCATCAAATGTTCACATTTAGTTCTATCAAACTCTAACCAATCATCACCAAAATCAATAATCAAGTTTATGAAGTTTTCTAAAGCAACCTACACATCAAATTGAAGCTAGTGATACTAGTAACACAATTAAAACATGCACTTATAACAAGTTGTGTATGTCCTTGTCGGTTTAATTTCATTATTAAGTAATACAATGACTTGGTCAAATGTATCGGGGACGTTACTCCCGATAGGCCTACCCCCAATAATTAAGCATGCTGCAGCAATTAAAAATATCACTGTAGGGACTTAGTCGGACATAGCCGGGTATAGCATAGTTTAACATTTTGGTACTTGTGTTTAAAGTGTAAAAAGAAAAAAAAGCATGTGTCTCACCCCAAGTAAAAGTAAGTAAGTTTGCTAGCAATTAAAGAGGGGCTATGAATTCACCTTAGTAAGTAGAGAGAGAGTTATTCCTCGGAATAAAGAGTTGATCGAGTGAGCAGGAAAATCAACCTATTGACATTTAAGAGTAGTTAAGTGTTTTACCCATGTTTAAGTTTAAGTATGTGTTTAAGTATAGTTTGTTTTACTAAGTTTCTATTCCTAGTAAGTTACTATTTTTATAAAGTTTCCATTTTTAGAAAGTTTCTTATTTTACTAAGTTTCTATGACTAGAGAGTTTCTACTTTTATTAGTGTTTTCCATTTTAGGATACTTGTCGTATTAGATAAGCTTCCAATCACCCCTTTCCCTTCGAATGGCTAATTTAGATCTAGGGGCTTGAGCCATAGGACCCTTTAAATCGGAAATCCAAACCCTCTGCCTAGAATCTCATAGAAACCATTCGTCAAGAAAGTTCGAAGATCTATACATCTCTAATACATATCCTAAAATGTTTTTATGTTACAATATAAGTAGTAGGTTATAGGTGCTAGTAATAGTAATAGTATATACATGTTATTTATTTTATTTTTAATTGCATATAATTTATAACATTATTTACATGTTTCGGTAAAAATAATAACCGAAGAAAAAAGTAAAAAGTATAAAGTAAAAAGTAAAAAGTAAAAAAAAAATAAAAAGTAAGAAAAGAATACTTAATAGTAGTAATTCTTCAAAGAGAGAATGAGAGAAATTTTGGTGTGAGTTTGAATGAGAAATGAGGGGTATTTATACTTGAAAAAATTAGGTAAAAAGAATAAAATAATTAAAATAAAAAGAAATATTTTAATTCTTAATGGGATTTTAAAAATAAAAAATATTAAATGTTAGGTCATGGGATAATGCACAAAATAAAATAATAAAAGTAGTTTTTCCATTACAATTTTTTAATTAAAAAGTAATTTATTTATTTATTTTTTTTTCATTTATTTTAAGGATTTTTTTTATATAAATAAACAAATTGATTTAATGCATTTCCAAGAATATTTGTCAATAATATTTTATTTTTATTTTATTTTATTTTTTTATTTAATTAATAAATACAAATTTTGCATAAAAATAATAAATAATTCGGTATTTTGTATTTTTAATAATAATTATGATTTTAATTATTAAACTATAGTTTTAGTAAGTTTGTAAATATTATTACATTTATATATAATTGGATTTATTATATAGTTAAATATATAATACATTAACTAAATAATAAAAGTGATACAAAGTTTATATACTTTGTTAAATTATGTCAAATTATATAAATTAATAATATATTATTTATTTAAGCGTACATTGTTGACTAAAAATTATTATTCGGTCAATATTTAATTGTATATAACAACCCTTAATACATATAGTCAGACATATAACCCTAGGGTTAATTCAGTAATTTAGAAGTCGAAAAGTGAGGGTTGTTACAGTACCTCCCCGTTAATAAAAACTTCGTCCTGAAGTTTTAGGTAGACTTCTCGGATGCATCAGCGGTTGAGAAGAGATGGGGATATTTCTGTTTCATTTGGTCTTCACGTTCCCAGGTATGTTCGGGGCCTTGCGTGTTTTCCAAAGGATAGAATATTGTTTTTTTTTCAAGCGTTTAAGTCATACAAACCATAATCTCTATAGGTTCTTCTACGAAGTGCATTTTATCATTAATGCAGAGATCATTCAAAATGATGATGTTATGCAAGTCATTTTAGTAAATTGGATACATGAAATGTGTTATGAATAATATTGAGCTCATTTAAAACCTTGAGCGTTTATGCAGCAATATTAGGCAGACAAAACAGAGAGGAGTTCATGAAAATCATAGTCATGAAATTTGATAGAGATCGTCATTCTTTATAACAAGAATGATGAATTAGAGTTTTATCGACATTAAATAATATGAATAAAGTAATTCGATTATAGAAAGAGTATAAACGAAGCTATCGTAAAAGAGTAAATGAGAAAATTAAATTTTCGCCTTAACTTTTGACGTAGTTACGATTGATTTCCGGATTTCAAGGAATTAAAGAAATATTCGAAATCTTTATAAGATTTGATTTTCCGGTAATTACGGAAATTAGGATTTTCTTTAATTAAATGCGGTGAATTGCCTCGATTGCTGTGTCTGGAATTTTTGCTATAAATTAGCTTCTTCCGTTTCATTATCTTCACCACTTATATAATTTCTTTCTCAATTCATACTTCCAAAAGTTTTGTTAATATGCTCAATCTAGTTCTTGTCTTTGACATTATATTGGTTATCGCCACAATCATCCTTCTTTTCCAACTCCCACCAGAGGAGTCTGTTTACTTCTACTATGCTCTAGGATTTATTCTGTTTTCAGTTCTCCCGTGTCTTTATATTGCTATACGCATTGATATACACGGTTTGTAATTTCAGTGTTGTTATCGGGATTTATATTTTCCCTTATATGTCGAAGCTTCATGCTTTTGTAAAGCAAGTAACGGTCCAGAATTTGTAGGTATGAAGTTTCGAATGATCATGATATTCAAAGCAAAAGGAAAGGTAATAGCACGATTTGATTTGTCATATTACCAGAATATCCGGAAAAGCCCGAATTATCAAGAAAAATATTTTCTTGATATGTTTAGAGTTTAAATAGATAAGATTCGTGTAACATGGCAAATGATGATTATAAAGTCTATGAATCATCATCTTCTATTAAAAATTTAGCATGACTTACTGTAATATAATCACGTTGGCCTGACGTCATTATATTATACTAACTCATGCTTCAATTCCCAACACTACTTTAAATCATTCATAATTTAAACTTGAACTTTACAGAATATAGAAACTAAAACAGTTTCCTTTATGATGTGATAAAGATATCGCAAAGAGATAATTAATTGCTGATAAGAATCGTTATAAAGATATCTTCAGAAATATAGAGGATATTTATAACGAAAGATACAGTGATATCTCAGAATTTCTAAGTTCCAATGACGAGGAAAATTCTTTTGTTTCCTCTGCATTTAATGCTACCATATCTGAATCATTGGTTATCAATCCGAGATGGTTTCAAGAAATTTTATTTTTTAGATGATTAAACGCTGATTGTAATCATCAACGGATCTAATGGTTAACGAATAGGCGTTGTTGATGATAATTTCGGTGGTTTGATGTGATAATTCATCATAGAATACGAATGAATATAATTCATGAATGTAGTGATCTTTAGGAAGATAACACCCGCTAAAGCTTTACTTGAATTCTGGTATGTTAATTTCAGAATGTGTAATTAAATTTGTATGAAAATGATTGTGTATCACAGTGAAGGCAGTGAGTATAATTAATGATTTATGAATCGAAATTGAAGAATGTAGTGAGATGTAAATATTTCTCAGGTATTACCTACCCGTTGAAATATTTTCACAATTAACAGTTTTTACAATCTTTATGAAGATATACGTTCATATATGTATTCTTCAGATATAATCATGGATTTAATGAGTTAATATATATTAAACTCATTTGATTTGCGGTTTGGAACGAGAGTAAATAATCTCCAAAATCTTAGAGATTTCATAATTATTGCGAAATATTTCGCTAATGAAGTTATGAATCAATACATTCATCGTTATACTTGATTTATTATGAAATGGAGTTTATTGTGCTGAAGTAGTGATTAACAATTGTTAAGTCATTAGCTAAGGGTGTACATCATAGCATATTAGTGATATGAATTAACCAAGTAGTACATACTAGTTGAGATTCTCACGTAATTGTTTAGTACGACAAGATTTATTATTGTTCCAAATCATATATATATAAAGTATACATATATAATTCTTCATGAAGAATGAGTCAATACATCTTAACTATTTATTGCTAATATTCCTTGGTATCTATGGGGTGTATCATGTTGATGTTTGAGGCACTGAGTGTGTTGTTGAGGCGGGGGATGCGAATGTTGTTGTTGATGAAGCTGATGCTGTTAGTGGTGATGTTGATGGTACTGATGGTACTGGTGGTGATGCTGGTTATGCTGCTGGTGCTGCTGCTGGTGTTCGTAGGTTTCGCACCAGATTTTTTCCAGAGCCACTACTCGAGCGCGAAGCTCGTTGACTTCTTCTATTATTCCGGGATGATTGGTGGTTGGAACAAGGGGGTGAATAAGATCTAGAATCTTTGATATTATATATTCGTGACGGGATACCCTGGAAAGAAGAGAGAAAATGGTGTTTCGGACTGGTTCGTCGGTAAGCGCTTCAGGTTCTTCGCCAAGAGGTGAATTCGGTTGGTGGAAGGGATCACCTTCTTCTTATCTCCATTGATTGAGTCGGCTACGAACCCATCCCCAATTCATCCAGAATAGATGATGGCTGATTGGTACGTTTGTTCCGGTTACGCTGCCGTGGGAGCTTGAAGAGTTTGATAAATTCATATTATATGTTTGGAATAGGGTTTGATATGAAATGGGTATTGAATACCGAATGATATATTCGTCTCCTTGAATACGTATTTATAGCAAAAAGATTTCCGTAATTTACGGAGGAAATTTAGGATAAGTGGTAGACAAAGTTTATAGACATGATAATATATGATAAGATATGATGTGTCATCCATTTATGTAATAATGGTGGTATGACGTGTTGAGATTTGTAACCAGATATTGATTAAAGAATTTCAATTCGTATACTGTGATAACCCAATAATATTTTCCAGTTCGCAAACCGATGCATAAAGGCATAAGATACGTGAGTGTTTGAAGTAGTAGCAGGAGCTTGTGGACGAACCGTTATCTTCAATATATAGAAGTTTGATAAACTTGATAGGTCATAAGTTTGAAAAAAAAAATAAGTGGAATAAAGATGAATATGATATAAACGAAACACTTTATTTTATTAAGAACAAGGCTTTAAACAAGCCTTCTTATTACACGATTCGGGGATAGAAATAGTTTAAGGCATAGCCTTTACATAGACAAGGAATTGGAAAAATAATCTAGGAAATATTAAGATTGAAGTAATCTTCATATTTCTTCTTCTCATCCTCCACCTTCTTCATAAACTCATCAACTTTCTCGTTCCTCGCCTTTTGTTTCTCATGCAGGAACTCGAGATTATCATAAAGGTTAGAAACTTCATTGTTGATTACATGGTACTTGTGGTACCTTATAGAAAGTTGATTATTCACGCGGTTTTCCTCCATCTTCAATCTAAGGTCAACATATTCTCTTAGGCAAGAGAGAGATTGCTTCCCCCATCGGGTATTTCTATCACCTTCATACTTCACCAACTTTATCTCTTTCTTTAGTTCAGCATTTTCCTCCATGAGCTTCTTGATCGCTGGGTCTTTTCCTTCATTTGAAAATCGATCCTTGCAATATGGTGAATTAGGTCATTGGTAGTTTTTCGCAGATTCATGAGCTCGTACTTGGCATCAACTTCATCGTAGAAAGGAGATCGGGATCTTTTCTTTGACGGCCCAGTTTCTTCAAAACATTTCCTCTTGTCTTTATTCCTCGGGGTTGGATAGTATTCAGGAGACCCATGTAACTTTAGAGTAGTATTTGGGCTATAATTTGGTGAGGGAGGACCACCAAAGTCATAAGGTGGACTTTGGATTGGTCTTTCTGTGGAAGACCTTTCAGTATCTTTTTCGGTTGGCTTGAAAAGATTCATTTTGGTCGTTTGATGATAATTAGACATCCTAACATTAGAAAGGATATTTTGATTAGAATCTTTAAGCATAATCGTTAAGATTATGGGGTAATCCTAAGTGCTTTAATTCTACTGCAGGAAAGGTTATAGTTTCCTAGATTGCTAAGGCACCCTAGCTAACAAGTAAGACACACATAAAAATGCAATCCTGGTCCTCTATAACATCCTGGTTATGCTCTGATACCAATCTGTAACGTCCTCTCAATAGGGTCTGGAAGGAACGTCACTAATATCAAAACATACCAACATATTATAATAAACGAGAACAATACTAAATGATGAATTTAACTTTAATGAGTACGCAGCGGAAAATGAAATGTCGTTACAATGACAGGAATAACAATATCGTAAATGTTCACATGCAGAAGTAATAAATGCGATATCTCTTGATCCTATGTCCAAGTAGCATCACATAAGCAGTAAGTATAAGAGCTTGAATCAAACAGCACCTGAGACAAAACATGCTAAAGTGTCAACCAAAAAGGTTGAGTGAAGTTCATAGGTTTAACAAAAAGTTTGTCGTTGTTTTAGACCACAAGATTTAGTTTGTAAAGTTGATCTCCCGCAGGATCAAAAAGTTATGCCAATGCGTGATATTTAGACTAAACGTTCAAGTTTGCCCCATGACAAGTTGTGTATGTCCTTGTCGGTTTAATTTCATTATTAAGTAATACAATGACTTGGTCAAATGTATCGGGGACGTTACTCCCGATAGGCCTACCCCCAATAATTAAGCATACCGCAGCAATTAAAAATATCCCTGTAGGGACTTAGTCGGACATAGCCGGGTATAGCATAGTTTAACATTTTGGTACTTGTGTCTAAAGTGTAAAAAGTAAAAACAGCATGTGTCTCATCCCAAGTAAAAGTAAGTAAGTTTGCTAGCAATTAAAGAGGGGCTATGAATTCACCTTAGTAAGTAGAGAGAGAGTTATTCCTCGGAATAAAGAGTTGAACGAGTGAGCAGGAAAATCAACCTATTGACATTTAAGAGTAGTTAAGTGTTTTGCCCATGTTTAAGTTTAAGTATGTGTTTAAGTATAGTTTGTTTTACTAAGTTTCTATTCCTAGTAAGTTACTATTTTTATAAAGTTTCCATTTTTAGAAAGTTTCTTATTTTACTAAGTTTTTATGACTAGAGAGTTTCTACTTTTATCAGTGTTTTCCATTTTAGGATACTTGTCGTATTAGATAAGCTTCCAATCACCCCTTTCCCTTCGAATGGCTAATTTAGATCTAGGGGCTTGAGCCATAGGTCCCTTTAAATCGGAAATCCAAACCCTCTGCCTAGAGTCTCATAGAAACCATTCGTCAAGAAAGTTCGAAGATCTATACATATCTAATACATATCCCAAAATGTTTTTATGTTACAATATAAGTAGTAGGTTATAGGTGCTAGTAATAGTAATAGTGTATACATGTTATTTATTTTATTTTTAATTGCATATAATTTATAACATTATTTACATGTTTCGGTAAAAATAATAACCGAAGAAAAAAGTAAAAAGTAAAAAGTAAAAAGTAAAAAAAAAATAAAAAGTAAGAAAAGAATACTTACTAGTAGTAATTCTTCAAAGAGAGAATGATAGAAATTTTGGTGTGAGTTTGAATGAGAAATGAGGGGTATTTATACTTGAAAAAAATTAGGTAAAAAGAATAAAATAATTAAAAAAAAAGAAATATTTTAATTCTTAATGGGATTTTAAAATTAAAAAATATTAAATGTTAGGTCATGGGATAATGCACAAAATAAAATAATAAAAGTAGTTTTTCCATTACAATTTTTTAATTAAAAAGTAGTTTATTTATTTATTTTTTTCATTTATTTTAAGGATTTTTTTTATATAAATAAACAAATTGATTTAATGCTTTTCCAAGAATATTTGTCAATAATATTTTATTTTTATTTTTTTTATTTTTTTATTTAATTAATAAATACAAATTTTGCATAAAAATAATAAATAATTCGGTATTTTGTATTTTTAATAATAATTATGATTTTAATTATTAAACTATAGTTTTAGTAAGTTTGTAAATATTATTACATTTATATATAATTGGATTTATTATATAGTTAAATATATAATACATTAACTAAATAATAAAAGTGATACAAAGTTTATATACTTAGTTAAATTATGTCAAATTATATAAATTAATAATATATTATTTATTTAAGCGTACATTGTTGACTAAAAATTACTATTCGGTCAATATTTAATTGTATATAACAACCCTTAATACATATAGTCAGACATATAACCCTAGGGTTAATTCACTAATTTAGAAGTCGAAAAGTGAGGGTTGTTACAGTATTCGACGATCATCTTTTTCCTTAAGTTGGCCCAAGAGAGGGCGTGAGCTTCATCGGTACCCACCGATTGTACATAGGTGTTCAACCATGTGAAGGCGACACCAGCGAAAGTGCGAGTGGAGTATTTGACCTTATCTTGGTCCCGACAACCGCTTATGCTAAAAACAACCTCCGTTTGTTCGAACCATCGAGTGAGAGTAACCGGTCCCCCGGTCCCATCAAAAGTATGAGGTTTGCACCCCATGAAGGCTTTGTAGGAGCACCCTTCGCTTGAGTTACCGGCCCCTTGATTGTTGTTGTTGTTGTTATTGTTGTTGTTGTTGGAAGAGTGACCGGCCATAGCCACATCCACGGCGGTGACTATCATTCGTTGAAGGGCTTGTTTGGGAGTCTCATGGCGTGGCACATGGCGAGGAGGCATTGTTCCTTCAAAACACAAGAATACTGTTGATTAGTATTTTCAATAATACTAATCATGATATGGAATAAGGATAGAGAGAAAATTTTCCTTGACTCTCCTTAAATTCTTTATGTCATAATGTCGGAACGTTCATATGAGTCACTGTAATATAATCCCGGAAATTATATTACCCTAATTCATATGTGAATTTGACATTATTTCACTAAGTCAAGGTGGCGCGTCAATCAAATTAAACAGCGTGAGATTAAGATGAAATAAGAGTAGATATGAGTAGAAACATTCGAGTATAAATGCATAAGTAGTCAAGTAATTCCTACTTCAAGTCTATATGCCGGTTGTAGTCTAGACTCACTAATGTACCCTATGACTCGGGGTTGACACCAATGAACTCTAAATCCCTAGAACCAATGTAACATCCCGCCTTTTTTCGTTTACTTTCCGTTTAACTATTTTAAAGTCCGATATGTATTTATAACATCTCCCGTTGATACGCGTTTTAAATTATCTCCTTTAGGTAATTCACGCACCCGAATGAAACTTGAGGGACTAAACTTGCCAATGGACCAAACCTTTGACTAGGTCAAAGGGTCAACACTCACTCTCATCCATTCATCCATCTCTTTCTCTTTACTACTTCCACTTTTTACTCTCAAATCTTTAAACAAGATTCATCATCTAAATCAAATCGAGCAAGCTTCAATCCAAACAAATTACATATTTGGAATCCTCGCAACTTCCTCTTCGATTCCATACCGATTTCATTACATTTGGGTAACTTTCTAAAATCACTAGATTTTGTGTTCTTGATGTTTTAAACTTATAAAAGTGTTAATTAATGTCTATGGCTCAAGTCTAACATGAATATAAGATTTTTATGCTCGATCTTGTTGTTTTGAAGTAACTAGCATGAACTTAAATTTTGGTGTATTGTTCTTGAGATTTAGTTGCTTAAATGTTGTTAAATATTATAAGTGCATGTTTTAATTGTGTTACTAGTATCACCAGCTTCAATTTGATGTGTAGGTTGCTTTAGAAAACTTCATAAATTTGATTATTGATTTTGGTGATGATTGGTTAGAGTTTGATAGAACTAAATGTGAACATTTGATGCGTTGAATGCCATGAATTGTTGTTGGTAAGTGTTTAGTTAGATTGTATGCTTGATTACCTACAAAATGGCGTATTGTATGTAGGTAGTAAGTTGCTGAATCACCAAACCACATTTATGAACTTGAATGTAATAAATGTTGAGCATTCAATGTGATTTTGGTTGTTGTAAGTGGTAGATTGATTGATGAAATGTGCTTAGTTGTTTTCCTTGTCAAAATACCTTTTCGATGATATAAGATACATGTTTTGGTTGTTTGCGGGTCATAATTGGGATTGTTTGTGTTTTGGTTCGTGCATTTGTTTGTTGCAGCAAAACAGGGTCTGCTTACAGATCTGGATGCCGTCCAGATTATTGGACGCCGTCCAGGCCTTCAATGCTGGATGCCGTCCAACAAATTTGGACGCCGTCCAGATGCACTACCAAATTCTGTTTGGTTTGATCATTTTACGAAAAATGTTTGCCATGCTATAGACCTCCGATTCACATGTAACTTGCTCTAACATGCTCATATATGATTAAAAACCTCCAAAAAATAGTTCGGGACCCGACCCGAACGTGTTGACTTTTCGTTAACTTTGACCCGACCAAAGTTGACTTTTAATTAAACTTAACCAAATGTTCGTGCAATCGTTCTAACATGCTTTTATATTTGTATCTTGCATGAAACGTGACAACTTGATTCACATGCTATAGTAATCGAGTCGTAAAGAGCCATAGGACTAATTGAACACTTTGACCGACCGTGTTTACCGATATTGATACAAACCTATTTGTTTAGGTCAAGACTAGCATTCGTTCTTGCACACGTTTACTTGTTGAAGTACTTTTACATACTTGCACTCAAGGTGAGATCATAGTCCCACTTTTATGCTTTTGAACTTACATTTGGGATGAGAAAACATAAACGTTTCTTTTTACTAAGTGAACACAAAGACAGGAAAATAAACATTCTACATACGTGTTTAGAACAAAATCCTCAATTCGATTATCATTAGTTACACTTGCCGGGTGTAAGCGAGAACTTATGTTGTATGGATCCATATGGGTTTGACAAACCCTCATTCAGGCGGTTCACTACCGTCTACGAATGAAATATATTTTCTAGAAACAGTGTATGTTCTAACACTATTGTGATGGTGTTCTATGGAAAGAATGTTAAGCATTGATAATTGGGTGCTCGTGAATATTAACTTTTAGAATGTATTACTATTATATCAATGTTACAAATCTTGTGGTTCACTTGTACTTACTTACTTAAACCTATAATTTCACCAACGTTTTCGTTGACAGATTTCTATGTTTTTCTCAGGTCCTTGAATGTTTTGTGATACATGCTTCCGCTCATTACTTTTGATACTTTCTTGGATGTCGAGTATGCATGCATACGTGGAGCGTCTTTTGGCTACTTTTAAATTGTGTCGCATATGTTTCAATTGTACTTTAAACTTTGTAATGTAACTAGTTGTCGAACTACTTTGTATACCTTGAAACATCTTTACTTTTGAAATGAATGCGACATACTTTTGGTCAAACGTCGTTTTAAAGACTTATGACCACGTAACGGGACCTAAGTAGACGGCGCCGTCAATGACGATTTTTTCGGGTCGCTACAGATGGTATCAGAGCCAGGCCCCGAACCAAACGTGCACAGCGGGGACGCTGTGTCCAATTAGGGGAGAGGATTGTAACATCTGTGTTACATCCGTCCCACATCGGTTGGAGAGGAGAACGAATCATGCCTTATAAGGGTGTGGAGACCTTTCCTAGCATGACGCGTTTTGGGACCACAAACGCAGCAGATCCCATGAGAACTCTGTAGTTAAGCGTGCTCAGGCGAGATCACTACCAGGATGGGTGACCTCCTGGGAAAGTGCTCGTCGTGTGTAGTTGCCAAGAAAAATTCGTGCGCCTACGGGCAAAGTGGACAATATCATGCTACGGGGAACGTTTACCAGGGATGTTACATCTTGCCCGTGCACAATGCCCGTGTACTTGACGAACCGGCATCCCGTGTAGACTAACTGGAAGCCCGTGTACAGTCAAAATGGCAGCCCGTGGGGACCAACTTGCATCCCATGTATCCGATATTGTTTTGTCTTGTTTCCGTGGTCATAACTCCGTTTTCACCATTTTCGCTCTATCTTCTTCGTTTTTTGTCCATTTAAGCGATTCTTGCGTCCATGCGTTCAATAAAATATCCTACAATATAAAATCAACTAAATAATAATTTATAAAAATTATAAAATAATTAATTTAAACGTGAGTTAATCGTCTTAGCCGGTTTTGCTCGTTTTCCTCGTTTTTAATCCGTTTTTAGTGATTCTTGAAACTCGACCTTCGTACTGACAGAATCTATCAAATGAAGCAAATAAATGCTTATTTTGATTGATAAAGTTTGAATCTTTATTATGTTGGGCTTAATATCAGGAGTAAAAACACGACTTTTTAGCCGATATCAAATAGTACTGCCAATATCACGGATTTTGGAGCCAAATTTTGAAGCTGATCCAAATTATTTCATTAAAAAATTATGGTAATTTCAAAAAATTTGGAGTTGATCCTGCCACACTAGTTTTGATCCATCCACATCAAAATAATATAAATTACATATTTCACCCTTTATAGAAGTATATTGACTTAATAGTAGTTCGAGCGTAAAATAGAAAGTATGTATTATTTATGAAACAGTCATCATTAGTTTGACATTCAGTTGAATACTTTTGTTGTGTAACTTTTTGCAACTACAGAGGATCTTGATGATCAAAATTCAGATAAAAATTTTGAGTTCAGACCCAAGCAAGTTAGACATGAAGAAGGGATAGTTCGAGGTCTTAGAGATGAAGAAATGGATACTGTAGTGACCCGAACTTTTCCATGTTTATATATATTAATTGAGATTGATATTACATGATTAAATGTTTCCAATATGTTAAGCAATCAAACTTGTTAAGACTTGATTAATTGAAATATGTTTCATATAGACAATTGACCACCCAAGTTGACCGGCGATTCACGAACGTTAAAACTTGTAAAAACGACATGATGATATATATATGGATATACATATGGTTAACATGAGATTATGATAAGTAAGTATCTCCATAAGTATATTAACAATGAGTTATATACATATAAACAAGACTACTAACTTAAGGATTTCGAAATGAGACATATATGTAACGATTATCGTTGTAACGACATTTAAATGTATATATATCATATTAAGATATATTAATATATCATAATATCATGATAATATAATAATTTAACATCTCATTAGATATAATAAACAATGGGTTAACAATATTAATTGAGATCGTTAACTTAAAGGTTTCAAAACAACACTTACATGTAACGACTAACGATGACTTAACGACTCCGTTAAAATGTATATACATGTAGTGTATTTAGATGTATTAAAATACTTTTGGAAGACTTCAAGACATATATCAAAACACTCATACTTAACGAAAATGGTTACAGTTACTTTCCCATTCTTTTCTTTCATCAAGAATTCTAGTCGTATTCTTACCCGTATTATACACAGCTTCAAAACGTACTTACTATGGGTATATACCAATAGGAACTAGCATGGGATTCCACTCTTGATTATGTCATGTATGACTAATCAATTTTAACTTCTACCATGAGCTAGTCAACTAACTAGAACTCCTTTTAACCCCACTCACCACTCACCAATTAACACTCATCATTCACTCCATTTCACTTCCAAATCTCTTTCTAATTCTCTCTCAACACACCCACACTATTATGAACGTATTTTTCCAGTAGTTAATCATCATCTTCATCAAAAATCACTTCAAGAATCAAGCTATAATCATCATAGGAAGAACACTTCAAGAATACTTCAAAAATCCCTTCAAGTTTACTAATTTACTTCCAAGCTTTCTAATCCATTCCAAGTAATCATCTAAGATCAAGAAACCTTTGTTATATACAGTAGGTTATCTTTCTTATTCAAGGTAATATTCATATTCAAACTTTGATTCAATTTCTATAACTATAAACTATCTTAATTCGAGCAAAAATCTTACTTGAACTTGTTTTTGTGTCATGATCCTATTTCAAGAACTTTCAAGCCATCCAAGATCCTTTGAAGCTAGATCATTTCTTGTCACTTCCAGTAGGTTTACCTACTAAACTTGAGGTAGTAATGATGTTCATAACATCATTCGATTCATATATATAAAACTATCTTATTCGAAGGTTTAAACTCGTAATCACTAGAACATAGTTTAGTTAATTCTAAACTTGTTCGCAAACAAAAGTTAATCCTTCTAACTTGACTTTTAAAATTAACTAAAAACATGTTCTATATCTATATTATATGCTAACTTAATGATTTAAAACCTGGAAACATGAAAAACACCGTAAAACCGGATTTACGCCGTAGTAGTAACACCGCGGGCTGTTTTGGGTTAGTTAATTAAAAACTATGATAAACTTTGATTTAAAAGTTGTTATTCTGAGAAAATGATTTTTATTATGAACATGAAACTATATCCAAAAATTATAGTTAAACTCAAAGTGGAAGTATGTTTTCTAAAATGGTCATCTAGACGTTGTTCTTTCGACTGAAATGACTACCTTTACAAAAACGACTTGTAACTTATTTTTCCGACTATAAACCTATACTTTTTCTGTTTAGATTCATAAAATAGAGTTCAATATGAAACCATAGCAATTTGATTCGCTCAAAACGGATTTAAAATGAAGAAGTTATGGGTAAAACAAGATTGGATAATTTTTCTCATTTTAGCTACGTGAAAATTGGTAACAAATATATTCCAACCATAACTTAATCAACTTGTATTATATATTATGTAATCTTGAGATACCATAGACACGTATACAATGTTTCGACCTATCATGTCAACACATCTATATATATTTCGGAACAACCATAGACACTCTATATGTGAATGTTGGAGTTAGCTATACAGGGTTGAGGTTGATTCCAAAATATGTATAGTTTGAGTTGTGATCAATACTGAGATACGTATACACTGGGTCGTGGATTGATTCAAGATAATATTTATCGATTTATTTCTGTATATCTAACTGTGGACAACTAGTTGTAGGTTACTAACGAGGACAGCTGACTTAATAAACTTAAAACATCAAAATATATTAAAAGTGTTGTAAATATATTTTGAACATACTTTGATATATATGTATATATTGTTATAGGTTCGTGAATCAACCAGTGGCCAAGTCTTACTTCCCGACGAAGTAAAAATCTGTGAAAGTGAGTTATAGTCCCACTTTTAAAATCTAATATTTTTGGGATGAGAATACATGCAGGTTTTATAAATGATTTACAAAATAGACACAAGTACGTGAAACTACATTCTATGGTTGAATTATCGAAATCGAATATGCCCCTTTTTATTAAGTCTGGTAATCTAAGAATTAGGGAACAGACACCCTAATTGACGCGAATCCTAAAGATAGATCTATTGGGCCTAACAAACCCCATCCAAAGTACCGGATGCTTTAGTACTTCGAAATTTATATCATATCCGAAGGGTGTCCCGGAATGATGGGGATATTCTTATATATGCATCTTGTTAACGTTGGTTACCAGGTGTTCACCATATGAATGAATTTTATCTCTATGTATGGGATGTGTATTGAAATATGAAATCTTGTGGTCTATTGTTACGATTTGATATATATAGGTTTAACCTATAACTCACCAACATTTTTGTTGACGTTTAAAGCATGTTTATTCTCAGGTGAATATTAAGAGCTTCCGCTGTTGCATACTAAAATAAGGACAAGATTTGGAGTCCATGTTTATACGATATTGTGTAGAAACTGCATTCAAGAAACTGATTTCGATGTAACATATTTGTATTGTAAACCATTATGTAATGGTCGTGTGTAAACAGGATATTTTAGATTATCATTATTTGATAATCTACGTAAAACTTTTTAAACCTTTATTTATGAAATAAAGGTTATGGTTTATTTTAAAAATGAATGCAGTATTTGAAAAACGTCTCATATAGAGGTCAAAACCTCGCAACGAAATCAATTAATATGGAACGTTTTTAATCAATAAGAACGGGACATTTCAGTTGGTATCAGAGCGTTGGTCTTAGAGAACCAGAATTTTGCATTAGTGTGTCTTATCTAGTTTGTTAGGATGCATTAGTGAGTCTGGACTTCGACCGTGTTTACTTGAAAAATGATTGCTTAACAAATTATGTTGGAAACTATATATTTTTAACATGTGAATATTATGTGATATATTAATCTCTTAACGCGTTTGATATTATGTGATAGATGTCTACCTCTAGAACAAGTCCCATTGACTCACCTAATAATAATGAAGAGTCAAATGTAAATTGGAATGATTCGTGGACTGATTCACAAGTTCCCGAAGAGGAACCGGAAGAAGAGTCGGAACCAGAAGAAGAATCGGAACCGGAAGAAGAATCGGAACCGGATGAAGAAATAGAACCGGTGGGGGAAATAATAAAACGGTTAAGTAAAAGAAAATCCTCAACCAACCGACCAAGGTTAATTATGGTCAATGGTGTTTCCGCTAAGGAAGCAAAATATTGGGAGGATTACCAATTCTCCGATGAATCGGATTCCGACGAGAATTCCGATGATGTTATAGAAATTACCCCAACTGAATTTAAAAAGGCAAAAGAAAATAATAAGGGAAAGGGCATAAAAATAGAGAAATCTAATTCCAACCCCGATGAACTTTATATGTATCGTCAACCCCCGAAGTCCTTAAGTTGTAACAATGACCCGGGAACCTCTAAACCACCAGGTTTTTCTAAACCAATGTGGAAAATAACGGTTCGTATTAGGGGAACATCATATATCCCTAGAAACTTGGGAAAACGAACCAAAACCAAAGAAGAAGAAACAAGCGAGTCGGAATAAGATAGTTGTATTCGTGTGGTGTAATATATGTAATATAGTGTGCTTATGCTTTATGATATATGTAAAAATTGCTTGTATTAATAAGTATTTTTTTATGAATCTAACTCTTGTCTATTTTACAGTATAAAAACACAAAATGGATAGACAACCCAATATTTTAAGAGACCTACCCGGAGACATGATTGATGAAATCTTGTCTAGAGTTGGTCAGAATTCTTCGGCACAACTATTTAAGGCGAGATCAGTTTGTAAGACATTCGAAGAACGTTCCAAGAATACCTTGGTTTATAAAAGGCTTTCGTTCGAAAGATGGGGGATATCACATTGGGAAATCCATAAGTTACGATGTGTTTACTTTGATGCATATATTGCGGGGAACCCAAATGCTATTTTACGCAATGGGTTAAGAAATTATTTTGACTCAATATATCCGAATATTGGACTTCGTGATTTAGAAAAAGCGGCTAACATGCAACATAAAGAAGCATGTTATGCTTACGGATTAGTAATGTTCGCTTCTCACCAAAGTGAGAACAAGAACATCGGGCTACAACTATTAAACAAAACATTTCCACAAGTGATGGAGTCGGTAATTGGGGTAAGAAATGAGGTTTTTAGATTGTTACGGGACTGTTGGACATTACGTAACCCTCGTCCCTTTGACGACGTTACAACACGCTGTCTTATCAACGGCCATAACGGTTATGTTCCACAAGACCAAGGATGGGAAGTAATCCTAGTAAAACCAGAATGCATGACTTGTTTCTGGACGTATGAATTACGTGTCTTTATTGCCTTTGCTGAACGACTTGTGTACTAGCTAGAATTATCTTCACAACCATCTTGTATCAAATTTATTGTGTGCTATATTTCATGCTATATGTAAAATAAGCGGTATTGTAAGTTTGTAAAATATTGTGTAAAAGTTTGAACGTGAAATATTATTATAATCAGTTTTTCATATAGAATTGTAGTAGTTGAATTGTATATTAGCTACTAAGTATGAACTTAACGGGTAGGTACTACCCGAATTTAAACTTATAAAACGCTAATATGAAGAAAAAGCTTTTATAAATGAGTTCATATTATGCTACGAAATACTATTAACTACTCTTAATATTCTGTATGATTAACTTGTTCCATTTAACTATTTTGAAGGAAATGGCACCAACTACTCGACACACCGTGAATATGAATGAAGAGGAATTCCGTACTTTTCTAGCTTCAAACATAGCCGCAGTACAGGCTGCGCTACATACCAAAAATAACCTTGGATCTAGCAGTACAGGAAATCGTGTAGGATGCACCTACAAAGAATTCACTGCCTGCAAACCTTTAGAATTTGATGGAACCGAAGGACCGATCGGATTGAAACGGTGGACCGAGAAGGTCGAATCGGTGTTTGCCATAAGTAAGTGTACTGAAGAGGACAAAGTAAAGTACGCTACGCATACCTTCACAGGTTCTGCGTTAACATGGTGGAATACCTATCTAGAGCAAGTGGGACAAGACGATGCGTACGCACTACCGTGGTCAGCATTCAAGCACTTGATGAACGAGAAGTACCGTCCCAGAACCGAGGTCAATAAGCTCAAGACAGAACTTAGAGGGTTACGAACCCAAGGATTTGATATTACCACGTACGAAAGACGATTCACAGAATTGTGCCTATTGTGTCCGGGAGCATTCGAAGATGAGGAAGAGAAGATCGACGCGTTTGTGAAAGGATTACCGGAAAGAATCCAAGAAGATATAAGTTCACACGAGCCCGCCTCCATACAACAGGCATGTAGAATGGCTCACAAACTAGTGAACCAGATTGAAGAAAGAATTAAAGAACAGACTGCTGAAGAGGCCAATGTGAAGCAAGTCAAAAGAAAGTGGGAGGAAAACGGTGATAAGAATCACCAATACAATAACAACAGCAATTATAACAATAATCGCAATAACTATCCTAACAATCGCAACATCAATCGCAACTATAACAAACGGCCCAACAACAACAACAACAACAATCAGAAGCAGCTATGCCAAAGGTGTGAAAAGTATCACTCTGGGTTCTGCACCAAATTTTGCAACAAGTGTAAAAGAAATGGTCATAGCGCGGCGAAGTGTGATGTCTACGGACCAGGGGTTAACAGAACGAAAGGAACAAATGGTGTCGGAGCGAGTAATGGCGGAGCAAGTAGTGTCGGAGCAAGTTATGCCAATGTAGTTTGTTATAAATGTGGAAAACCGGGCCACATTATTAGAAATTGCCCGAACCAGGAGAACACGAATGGACAAGGCCGCGGAAGAGTTTTCAATATTAATGCGGCAGAGGCACAGGAAGACCCGGAGCTTGTTACGGGTACGTTTCTTATTGACAATAAATCTGCTTACATTTTATTTGATTCGGGTGCGGATAGAAGCTATATGAGTAGAGATTTTTGTGCTAAATTAAGTTGTCCATTGACGCCTTTGGATAGTAAATTTTTACTCGAATTAGCAAATGGTAAATTAATTTCAGCAGATAATATATGTCGGAATCGAGAAATTAAACTGGTTAGCGAAACATTTAAGATTGATTTGATACCAGTAGAGTTAGGGAGTTTTGATGTGATAATCGGTATGGACTGGTTAAAAGAAGTGAAAGCAGAGATCGTTTGTTACAAAAATGCAATTCGCATTATACGAGAAAAAGGAAAACCCTTAATGGTGTACGGAGAAAAGGGCAACACGAAGCTACATCTTATTAGTAATTTGAAGGCACAAAAACTAATAAGAAAAGGTTGCTATGCTGTTCTAGCACACATCGAGAAAGTACAAACTGAAGAAAAGAGCATCAATGATGTTCCCGTCGCAAAAGAATTTCCCGATGTATTTCCGAAAGAATTACCGGGATTACCCCCACATCGATCCGTTGAATTTCAAATAGATCTTGTACCAGGAGCTGCACCAATAGCTCGTGCTCTTTACAGACTCGCACCCAGCGAGATGAAAGAACTGCAAAGCCAATTACAAGAACTTTTAGAGCGTGGTTTCATTCGACCAAGCACATCACCGTGGGGAGCTCCTGTTTTGTTTGTCAAGAAGAAAGATGGTACATTCAGGTTGTGTATCGACTACCGAGAGTTGAACAAACTTACCATCAAGAACCGCTACCCACTACCGAGAATCGATGACTTATTTGATCAACTACAAGGCTCGTCTGTTTATTCAAAGATTGACTTATGTTCCGGGTATCATCAAATGCGGGTGAAAGAAGATGATATTCCAAAGACTGCTTTCAGAACACGTTACGGTCATTACGAGTTTATGGTCATGCCGTTTGGTTTAACTAATGCACCAGCTGTGTTCATGGACCTTATGAACCGAGTGTGTGGACCATACCTTGACAAGTTTGTCATTGTTTTCATTGATGACATACTTATTTACTCAAAGAATGACCAAGAACACGGTGAACATTTGAGAAAAGTGTTAGAAGTATTGAGGAAGGAAGAATTGTACGCTAAGTTTTCAAAGTGTGCATTTTGGTTGGAAGAAGTTCAATTCCTCGGTCACATAGTGAACAAAGAAGGTATTAAGGTGGATCCGGCAAAGATAGAAACTGTTGAAAAGTGGGAAACCCCGAAAACTCCGAAACACATACGCCAATTTTTAGGACTAGCTGGTTACTACAGAAGGTTCATCCAAGACTTTTCCAGAATAGCAAAACCCTTGACTGCATTAACGCATAAAGGGAAGAAATTTGAATGGAATGATGAACAAGAGAAAGCGTTTCAGTTATTGAAGAAAAAGCTAACTACGGCACCTATATTGTCATTGCCTGAAGGGAATGATGATTTTGTGATTTATTGTGACGCATCAAAGCAAGGTCTTGGTTGTGTATTAATGCAACGAACGAAGGTGATTGCTTATGCGTCTAGACAATTGAAGATTCACGAACAAAATTATATGACGCATGATTTGGAATTAGGCGCGGTTGTTTTTGCATTAAAGACTTGGAGGCACTACTTATATGGGGTCAAAAGTATTATATATACCGACCACAAAAGTCTTCAACACATATTTAATCAGAAACAACTGAATATGAGGCAGCGTAGGTGGATTGAATTATTGAATGATTACGACTTTGAGATTCGTTACCACTCGGGGAAGGCAAATGTGGTAGCCGATGCCTTGAGCAGGAAGGACAGAGAACCCATTCGAGTAAAATCTATGAATATAATGATTCATAATAACATTACTACTCAAATAAAGGAGGCACAACAAGGAGTTTTAAAAGAGGGAAATTTAAAGGATGAAATACCCAAAGGATCGGAGAAGCATCTTAATATTCGGGAAGACGGAACTCGGTATAGGGCTGAAAGGATTTGGGTACCAAAATTTGGATATATGAGGGAAATGGTACTTAGAGAAGCTCATAAAACCAGATACTCAATACATCCTGGAACGGGGAAGATGTACAAGGATCTCAAGAAACATTTTTGGTGGCCGGGTATGAAAGCCGATGTTGCTAAATACGTAGGAGAATGTTTGACATGTTCTAAGGTCAAAGCTGAGCATCAGAAACCATCAGGTCTACTTCAACAACCCGAAATCCCAGAATGGAAATGGGAAAACATTACCATGGATTTCATCACTAAATTGCCAAGGACTGCAAGTGGTTTTGATACTATTTGGGTAATAGTTGATCGTCTCACCAAATCAGCACACTTCCTGCCAATAAGAGAAGATGACAAGATGGAGAAGTTAGCACGACTGTATTTGAAGGAAGTCGTCTCCAGACATGGAATACCAATCTCTATTATCTCTGATAGGGATGGCAGATTTATTTCAAGATTCTGGCAGATATTACAGCAAGCATTAGGAACTCGTCTAGATATGAGTACTGCCTATCATCCACAAACTGATGGGCAGAGCGAAAGGACGATACAAACGCTTGAAGACATGCTACGAGCATGTGTTATTGATTTCGGAAACAGTTGGGATCGACATCTACCGTTAGCAGAATTTTCCTACAACAACAGCTACCATTCAAGCATTGAGATGGCGCCGTTTGAAGCACTTTATGGTAGAAAGTGCAGGTCTCCGATTTGTTGGAGTGAAGTGGGGGATAGACAGATTACGGGTCCGGAGATTATACAAGAAACTACCGAGAAGATCATCCAAATTCAACAACGGTTGAAAATCGCCCAAAGTCGACAAAAGAGCTACGCTGACATTAAAAGAAAAGATATAGAATTTGAAATTGGAGAGATGGTCATGCTTAAAGTTGCACCTTGGAAAGGCGTTGTTCGATTTGGTAAACGAGGGAAATTAAATCCAAGGTATATTGGACCATTCAAGATTATTGATCGTGTCGGACCAGTAGCTTACCGACTTGAGTTACCTCAACAACTCGCGGCTGTACATAACACTTTCCACGTCTCGAATTTGAAGAAATGTTTTGCTAAATAAGATCTCACTATTCCGTTAGATGAAATCCAAATCAACGAAAAACTTCAATTCATCGAAGAACCCGTTGAAATAATGGATCGTGAGGTTAAAAGACTTAAGCAAAACAAGATACCAATTGTTAAGGTACGATGGAATGCTCGTAGAGGACCCGAGTTCACCTGGGAGCGTGAAGATCAGATGAAGAAGAAATACCCGCATCAATTTCCAGAAGATTCGTCAACACCTTCAACAGCTTAAAATTTCGGGACGAAATTTATTTAACGGGTAGGTACTGTAGTGACCCGAACTTTTCCATGTTTATATATATTAATTGAGATTGATATTTACATGATTAAATGTTTCCAATATGTTAAGCAATCAAACTTGTTAAGACTTGATTAATTGAAATATGTTTCATATAGACAATTGACCACCCAAGTTGACCGACGATTCACGAACGTTAAAACTTGTAAAAACGACATGATGATATATATATGGATATACATATGGTTAACATGAGATTATGATAAGTAAGTATCTCCATAAGTATATTAACAATGAGTTATATACATATAAACAAGACTACTAACTTAAGGATTTCGAAATGAGACATATATGTAACGATTATCGTTGTAACGACATTTAAATGTATATATATCATATTAAGATATATTAATATATCATAATATCGTGATAATATAATAATTTAACATCTCATTAGATATAATAAACAATGGGTTAACAATATTAATTGAGATCGTTAACTTAAAGGTTTCAAAACAACACATACATGTAACGACTAACGATGACTTAACGACTCCGTTAAAATGTATATACATGTAGTGTATTTAGATGTATTAAAATACTTTTGGAAGACTTCAAGACATATATCAAAACACTCATACTTAACGAAAATGGTTACAGTTACTTTCCCATTCTTTTCTTTCATCAAGAATTCTAGTCGTATTCTTACCCGTATTATACACAGCTTCAAAACGTACTTACTATGGGTATATACCAATAGGAACTAGCATGGAATTCCACTCTTGATTATGTCATGTATGACTAATCAATTTTAACTTCTACCCTGAGCTAGTCAACTAACTAGAACTCCTTTTAACCCCACTCACCACTCACCAATTAACACTCATCATTCACTCCATTTCACTTCCAAATCTCTTTCTAATTCTCTCTCAACACACCCACACTATTATGAAAGTATTTTTCCAGTAGTTAATCATCATCTTCATCAAAAATCACTTCAAGAATCAAGCTATAATCATCATAGGAAGAACACTTCAAGAATACTTCAAAAATCCCTTCAAGTTTACTAATTTACTTCCAAGCTTTCTAATCCATTCCAAGTAATCATCTAAGATCAAGAAACCTTTGTTATATACAGTAGGTTATCTTTCTTATTCAAGGTAATATTCATATTCACACTTTGATTCAATTTCTATAACTATAAACTATCTTAATTCGAGCAAAAATCTTACTTGAACTTGTTTTTGTGTCATGATCCTATTTCAAGAACTTTCAAGCCATTCAAGATCCATTGAAGCTAGATCATTTCTTGTCACTTCCAGTAGGTTTACCTACTAAACTTGAGGTAGTAATGATGTTCATAACATCATTCGATTCATATATATAAAACTATCTTATTCGAAGGTTTAAACTCGTAATCACTAGAACATAGTTTAGTTAATTCTAAACTTGTTCGCAAACAAAAGTTAATCCTTCTAACTTGACTTTTAAAATTAACTAAACACATGTTCTATATCTATATGATATGCTAACTTAATGATTTAAAACCTGGAAACACGAAAAACACCGTAAAACCGGATTTACGCCGTCGTAGTAACACCGCGGGCTGTTTTGGGTTAGTTAATTAAAAACTATGATAAACTTTGATTTAAAAGTTGTTATTCTGAGAAAATGATTTTTATTATGAACATGAAACTATATCCAAAAATTATAGTTAAACTCAAAGTGGAAGTATGTTTTCTAAAATGGTCATCTAGACGTCGTTCTTTCGACTGAAATGACTACCTTTACAAAAACGACTTGTAACTTATTTTTCCGACTATAAACCTATACTTTTTCTGTTTAGATTCATAAAATAGAGTTCAATATGAAACCATAGCAATTTGATTCGCTCAAAACGGATTTAAAATGAAGAAGTTATGGGTAAAACAAGATTGGATAATTTTTCTCATTTTAGCTACGTGAAAATTGGTAACAAATATATTCCAACCATAACTTAATCAACTTGTATTATATATTATGTAATCTTGAGATACCATAGACACGTATACAATGTTTCGACCTATCATGTCGACACATCTATATATATTTCGGAACAACCATAGACACTCTATATGTGAATGTTGGAGTTAGCTATACAGGGTTGAGGTTGATTCCAAAATATGTATAGTTTGAGTTGTGATCAATACTGAGATACGTATACACTGGGTCGTGGATTGATTCAAGATAATATTTATCGATTTATTTCTGTATATCTAACTGTGGACAACTAGTTGTAGATTACTAACGAGGACAGCTGACTTAATAAACTTAAAACATCAAAATATATTAAAAGTGTTGTAAATATATTTTGAACATACTTTGATATATATGTATATATTGTTATAGGTTCGTGAATCAACCAGTGGCCAAGTCTTACTTCCCGACGAAGTAAAAATCTGTGAAAGTGAGTTATAGTCCCACTTTTAAAATCTAATATTTTTGGGATGAGAATACATGCAGGTTTTATAAATGATTTACAAAATAGACACAAGTACGTGAAACTACATTCTATGGTTGAATTATCGAAATCGAATATGCCCCTTTTTATTAAGTCTGGTAATCTAAGAATTAGGGAACAGACACCCTAATTGACGCGAATCCTAAAGATAGATCTATTGGGCCTAACAAACCCCATCCAAAGTACCGGATGCTTTAGTACTTCGAAATTTATATCATATCCGAAGGGTGTCCCGGAATGATGGGGATATTCTTATATATGCATCTTGTTAACGTTGGTTACCAGGTGTTCACCATATGAATGATTTTTATCTCTATGTATGGGATGTGTATTGAAATATGAAATCTTGTGGTCTATTGTTACGATTTGATATATATAGGTTACACCTATAACTCACCAACATTTTTGTTGACGTTTAAAGCATGTTTATTCTCAGGTGAATATTAAGAGCTTCCGCTGTTGCATACTAAAATAAGGACAAGATTTGGAGTCCATGTTTATACGATATTGTGTAGAAACTGCATTCAAGAAACTGATTTCGATGTAACATATTTGTATTGTAAACCATTATGTAATGGTCGTGTGTAAACAGGATATTTTAGATTATCATTATTTGATAATCTACGTAAAACTTTTTAAACCTTTATTTATGAAATAAAGGTTATGGTTTATTTTAAAAATGAATGCAGTATTTGAAAAACGTCTCATATAGAGGTCAAAACCTCGCAACGAAATCAATTAATATGGAATGTTTTTAATCAATAAGAACGGGACATTTCAGATACAGAGCTCGAATATGAAGCAAACGATGAATATGAGGATAACATATATGGAAATCGCTATTATGAAGATCTTGAAGAACAGCAACAACAACAAATTGAAGAAGGTTTATTTGTACCATAATGCTTGATGCTTGATTCTTTTTTATTATGTTGAATAATGTATTTTAACTTTCATTCTCTTTTACTGTTATATGCATGCTAATTATGCGAGTAAAGAATTAAATGTGAATGATACAAGTGTTAGAGA